>NW_023995995.1:0-58865 GCF_015586225.1 Lucilia sericata | reverse complement strand
GTGCACTTTGTTTTTGTGTATAATTGTGGCATAAGAATTTTACAAAAATTGGATAGATCGGTATATTATTGGTACAGATTTAAAAATGCGGTAATTTAAGGCCACGATATGGTTGCAAATAACTTTTATAGTTTTCATGTTATAACAGTCGTTTATACATCTTTTTATTGCATTTTAGTTGCCATTTGTTTTGGTATATAATTTATTGCATAATGTATTTTTAGAAAATGGCCAATTGGATAGATCGGTAGAATTATTTTCCCAGGTTTAAAAAGGCGGTAATTTGAGGTTCCGATATGGTTGTGAATTACTTTGACAGTTTTCACGCTATGACAGTCATTTATGCATCAGTTTAGAGCATTATGATTGACAGTTTTCATGCTATGACAGTCATTTATGCATCAGTTTAGAGCATTATGATTGCACTTTAATTTGGTATATCATTTGTGGCATAATGTGTTCGTCTAAAAAATGGTCAATTTGAGATCGGTAGAATTATTGTCTATGTTAAAAACGCGGTAATTTGAGGTTCCGATATGGTTGCAAATAACTTTGACAGTTTTCATGCTAGGGCAATAGTTTATGCATCATTTTAAAGCATTACAGTTGCACTTTATTTTGGTGTATAATTTGTGGCATAATGAATTTTTACAAAAGTTGGATAGATCGGTATATTTATTGGTACAGGTTTAAAAATGCGGTAATCAAGGCTCCGATATGGTTGCAAATAACTTTTATAGTTTTCATGTTATAACAGTCGTTATATATCTTTTTATTGCATTATAGTTGCCATTTGTTTTGGTATATAATTATTGCATAATGTATTTTAGAAGATGGCCAATTGGATAGATCGGTAGAATTATTTTCCCAGGTTTAAAAAGGCGGTAATTTGAGGTTCCGATATGGTTGTGAATACTTTGACAGTTTTCATGCTATGACAGTCATTTATGCATCAGTTTAGAGCATTATGATTGCACTTTAATTTGGTATATCATTTGTGGCATAATGTGTTCGTCTAAAAAAATGGTCAATTTGATGGATCGGTAGAATTATTGTTCTATGTTTAAAAACGCGGTAATTTGAGGTTCCGATATGGTTGCAAATAACTTTGACAGTTTTCATGCTAGGGCATTAGTTTACGCATCATTTTAAAGCATTACAGTTGCACTTTATTTTGGTGTATAATTTGTGGCATAATGAAATTTTTACAAAAATTGGATAGATCGGTATATTTATTGGTACAGGTTCAAAAATGCGGTAATTTAAGGCTCCGATATGGTTGCAAATAACTTTATAGTTTTCATGTTATAAAAGTCGTTTATATATCTTTTTATTGCATTATAGTTGCCATTTGCTTTGGTATATAACTTATTCCATAATGTATTTTGGAAAATGGCCAATTGGATAGATCGGTAGAATTATTTTCACAGCTTTAAAAACGCGGTAGTTTGAGGTTCCGATATGGCTGCAAATAACATTGACAGTTTTCACGCTATGACAGTCATTTATGCATCATTTTAAAAGCATTATGATTGCACTTTAATATGGTATATCATTTGTAGCATAATGTGTATTTTTACAAATTGGTCAATTTGATAGATCGGTAGAATTATTGTTCTATGGTTTAATAAAAGCAGTAATCTGAGGTTCCGATATGGTTGCAATTAACTTTGGCAGTTTTCGTGCTAGGACAGTCGTTTATGCACCATTTTAAAGCATTAAAAATTGCCATTTGTTTTGGTATATAATTTATTGCATAATGTATTTTTAGAAAATGGCCAATTGGATAGATCGGTAGAATTATTTTCCCAGGTTTAAAAAGGCGGTAATTTGAGGTTCCGATATGGTTGTGAATAACTTTGACAGTTTTCATGCTATGACAGTCATTTATGCATCATTTTAAAGCATTATGATTGCACTTTAATTTGGTATATCATTTGTGGCACAATGTGTTCGTCTAAAAAATGGTCAATTTGAAGGATCGGTAGAATTATTGTTCTATGTTTAAAAACGCGGTAATTTGAGGTTCCGATATGGTTGCAAATAACTTTGACAGTTTTCATGCTAGGGCAATAGTTTATGCATCATTTTAAAGCATTACAGTTGCACTTTATTTTGGTGTATAATTTGTGGCATAATGAATTTTTACAAAAGTTGGATAGATCGGTATATTTATTGGTACAGGTTTAAAAATGCGGTAATTCAAGGCTCCGATATGGTTGCAAATAACTTTTATAGTTTTCATGTTATAACAGTCGTTTATATATCTTTTTATTGCATTATAGTTGCCATTTGTTTTGGTATATAATTTATTGCATAATATATTTTTAGAAAATGGCCAATTGGATAGATCGGTAGAATTATTTTCACAGCTTTAAAAAGGCGGTAATTTGAGGTTCCGATATGGTTGCAAATAACATTGACAGTTTTCATGCTATGACAGTCATTTATGCTTCATTTTAAAGCATTATGATTGCACTTTAATATGGTATATAATTTGTAGCATAATGTGTGTTTTTACTAATTGGTGAATTTGATAGATCGGTAGAATTATTGTTCTATGTTTAATAAACGCGGTAATCTGAGGTTCCGATATGGCTGCAATTAACTTTGGCAGTTTTCGTGCTAGGACAGTCGTTTATGCACCATTTTAAAGCATTAAAATTGCCATTTGCTTTGGTATATAATTTATTGCATAATGTATTTTTGGAAAACGGCCAATTGGATAAATCGGTAGAATTATTTTCCCAGGTTTAAAAACGCGGTAATTTGAGGTTCCGATATGGTTGTGAATAACTTTGACAGTTTTCATGCTATGACAGTCATTTATGCATCATTTTAAAGCATTACAGTTGCACTTTGTTTTGTGTATAATTTGTGGCATAATGAATTTTTACAAAAATTGGATAGATCGGTATATTTATTGGTACAGGTTTAAAAATGCGGTAATTTAAGGCCCCGATATGGTTGCAAATAACTTTTATAGTTTTCATGTTATAACAGTCGTTTATACATCTTTTTATTGCATTTTAGTTGCCATTTGTTTTGGTATACAATCTATTGCATAATGTATTTTTAGAAGATGGCCAATTGGATAGATCGATAGAATTATTTTCCCAGGTTTAAAAAGGCGGTAATTTGAGGTTCCGATATGGTTGTGAATTACTTTGACAGTTTTCATGCTATGACAGTCATTTATGCATCAGTTTAGAGCATTATGATTGCACTTTAATTTGGTATATCATTTGTGGCATAATGTGTTCGTCTAAAAAATGGTCAATTTGATGGATCGGTAGAATTATTGTTCTATGTTTAAAAACGCGGTAATTTGAGGTTCCGATATGGTTGCAAATAACTTTGACAGTTTTCATGCTAGGGCATTAGTTTACGCATCATTTTAAAGCATTACAGTTGCACTTTATTTTGGTGTATAATTTGTGGCATAATGAATTTTTACAAAAATTGGATAGATCGGTATATTTATTGGTACAGGTTCAAAAATGCGGTAATTTAAGGCTCCGATATGGTTGCAAATAACTTTTATAGTTTTCATGTTATAACAGTCGTTTATATATCTTTTTATTGCATTATAGTTGCCATTTGCTTTGGTATATAACTTATTCCATAATGTATTTTTGGAAAATGGCCAATTGGATAGATCGGTAGAATTATTTTCACAGCTTTAAAAACGCGGTAGTTTGAGGTTCCGATATGGCTGCAAATAACATTGACAGTTTTCACGCTATGACAGTCATTTATGCATCATTTTAAAGCATTATGATTGCACTTTAATATGGTATATCATTTGTAGCATAATGTGTATTTTTACAAATTGGTCAATTTGATAGATCGGTAGAATTATTGTTCTATGTTTAATAAACGCGGTAATCTGAGGTTCCGATATGGTTGCAATTAACTTTGGCAGTTTTCGTGCTAGGACAGTCGTTTATGCACCATTTTAAAGCATTAAAATTGCCATTTGTTTTGGTATATAATTTATTGCATAATGTATTTTTAGAAAATGGCCAATTGGATAGATCGGTAGAATTATTTTCCCAGGTTTAAAAAGGCGGTAATTTGAGGTTCCGATATGGTTGTGAATAACTTTGACAGTTTTCATGCTATGACAGTCATTTATGCATCATTTTAAAGCATTATGATTGCACTTTAATTTGGTATATCATTTGTGGCACAATGTGTTCGTCTAAAAAATGGTCAATTTGAAGGATCGGTAGAATTATTGTTCTATGTTTAAAAACGCGGTAATTTGAGGTTCCGATATGGTTGCAAATAACTTTGACAGTTTTCATGCTAGGGCAATAGTTTATGCATCATTTTAAAGCATTACAGTTGCACTTTATTTTGGTGTATAATTTGTGGCATAATGAAATTTTACAAAAATTGGATAGATCGGTATATTTATTGGTACAGGTTCAAAAATGCGGTAATTTAAGGCTCCGATATGGTTGCAAATAACTTTTATAGTTTTCATGTTATAACAGTCGTTTATATATCTTTTTATTGCATTATAGTTGCCATTTGCTTTGGTATATAACTTATTCCATAATGTATTTTTGGAAAATGGCCAATTGGATAGATCGGTAGAATTATTTTCACAGCTTTAAAAACGCGGTAGTTTGAGGTTCCGATATGGCTGCAAATAACATTGACAGTTTTCACGCTATGACAGTCATTTATGCATCATTTTAAAGCATTATGATTGCACTTTAATATGGTATATCATTTGTAGCATAATGTGTATTTTTACAAATTGGTCAATTTGATAGATCGGTAGAATTATTGTTCTATGTTTAATAAACGCAGTAATCTGAGGTTCCGATATGGTTGCAATTAACTTTGGCAGTTTTCGTGCTAGGACAGTCGTTTATGCACCATTTTAAAGCATTAAAATTGCCATTTGTTTTGGTATATAATTTATTGCATAATGTATTTTTAGAAAATGGCCAATTGGATAGATCGGTAGAATTATTTTCCCAGGTTTAAAAAGGCGGTAATTTGAGGTTCCGATATGGTTGTGAATAACTTTGACAGTTTTCATGCTATGACAGTCATTTATGCATCATTTTAAAGCATTATGATTGCACTTTAATTTGGTATATCATTTGTGGCACAATGTGTTCGTCTAAAAAATGGTCAATTTGAAGGATCGGTAGAATTATTGTTCTATGTTTAAAAACGCGGTAATTTGAGGTTCCGATATGGTTGCAAATAACTTTGACAGTTTTCATGCTAGGGCAATAGTTTATGCATCATTTTAAAGCATTACAGTTGCACTTTATTTTGGTGTATAATTTGTGGCATAATGAATTTTTACAAAAAGTTGGATAGATCGGTATATTTATTGGTACAGGTTTAAAAATGCGGTAATTCAAGGCTCCGATATGGTTGCAAATAACTTTTATAGTTTTCATGTTATAACAGTCGTTTATATATCTTTTTATTGCATTATAGTTGCCATTTGTTTTGGTATATAACTTATTGCCATAATATATTTTTAGAAAATGGCCAATTGGATAGATCGGTAGAATTATTTTCACAGCTTTAAAAAGGCGGTAATTTGAGGTTCCGATATGGTTGCAAATAACATTGACAGTTTTCATGCTATGACAGTCATTTATGCATTCATTTTAAAGCATTATGATTGCACTTTAATATGGTATATAATTTGTAGCATAATGTGTAGTTTTACTAAATTGGTCAATTTGATAGATCGGTAGAATTATTGTTCTATGTTTAATAAACGCAGTAATCTGAGGTTCCGATATGGCTGCAATTAACTTTGGCAGTTTTCGTGCTAGGACAGTCGTTTATGCACCATTTTAAAGCATTAAAATTGCCATTTGTTTTGGTATATAATTTATTGCATAATGTATTTTTAGAAAATGGCCAATTGGATAGATCGGTAGAATTATTTTCCCAGGTTTAAAAAGGCGGTAATTTGAGGTTCCGATATGGTTGTGAATAACTTTGACAGTTTTCATGCTATGACAGTCATTTATGCATCATTTTAAAGCATTATGATTGCACTTTAATTTGGTATATCATTTGTGGCACAATGTGTTCGTCTAAAAAATGGTCAATTTGAAGGATCGGTAGAATTATTGTTCTATGTTTAAAAACGCGGTAATTTGAGGTTCCGATATGGTTGCAAATAACTTTGACAGTTTTCATGCTAGGGCAATAGTTTATGCATCATTTTAAAGCATTACAGTTGCACTTTATTTTGGTGTATAATTTGTGGCATAATGAATTTTTACAAAAAGTTGGATAGATCGGTATATTTATTGGTACAGGTTTAAAAATGCGGTAATTTAAGGCTCCGATATGGTTGCAAATAACTTTTATAGTTTTCATGTTATAACAGTCGTTTATATATCTTTTTATTGCATTATAGTTGCCATTTGCTTTGGTATATAATTTATTCCATAATATATTTTTGGAAAATGGCCAATTGGATAGATCGGTAGAATTATTTTCACAGCTTTAAAAACGCGGTAGTTTGAGGTTCCGATATGGCTGCAAATAACATTGACAGTTTTCACGCTATGACAGTCATTTATGCATCATTTTAAAGCATTATGATTGCACTTTAATATGGTATATCATTTGTAGCATAATGTGTATTTTTACAAATTGGTCAATTTGATAGATCGGTAGAATTATTGTTCTATGTTTAATAAACGCAGTAATCTGAGGTTCCGATATGGTTGCAATTAACTTTGGCAGTTTTCGTGCTAGGACAGTCGTTTATGCACCATTTTAAAATATTAAAATTGCCATTTGTTTGGTATATAATTTATTGCATAAGTATTTTTAGAAAATGGCCAATTGGATAGATCGGTAGAATTATTTTCCCAGGTTTAAAAACGCGGTAATCTGAGGTTCCGATATGGTGCAATTAACTTTGGCAGTTTTCGTGCTAGGACAGTCGTTTATGCACCATTTTAAAGCATTAAAATTGCCATTTGTTTGGTATATAATTTATTGCATAATGTATTTTTATAAAACGGCCAATTGGATAAATCGGTAGAATTATTTTCCCAGGTTTAAAAACGCGGTAATTTGAGGTTCCGATATGGTTGTGAATAACTTTGACAGTTTTCATGCTATGACAGTCACTTATGCATCATTTTAAAGCATTACAGTTGCACTTTGTTTTTGTGTATAATTTGTGGCATAATGAATTTTTACAAAAATTGGATAGATCGGTATATTTATTGGTACAGGTTTAAAAATGCGGTAATTTAACGCCCCGATATGGTTGCAAATAACTTTTATAGTTTTCATGTTATAACAGTCGTTTATACATCTTTTTATTGCATTTTAGTTGCCATTTGTTTTGGTATATAATTTATTGCATAATGTATTTTTAGAAGATGGCCAATTGGATAGATCGATAGAATTATTTTCCCAGGTTTAAAAAGGCGGTAATTTGAGGTTTCCGATATGGTTGTGAATTACTTTGACAGTTTTCATGCTATGACAGTCATTTATGCATCAGTTTAGAGCATTATGATTGCACTTTAATTTGGTATATCATTTGTGGCATAATGTGTTCGTCTAAAAAATGGTCAATTTGATGGATCGGTAGAATTATTGTTCTATGTTTAAAAACGCGGTAATTTGAGGTTCCGATATGGTTGCAAATAACTTTGACAGTTTTCATGCTAGGGCAATAGTTTATGCATCATTTTAAAGCATTACAGTTGCACTTTATTTTGGTGTATAATTTGTGGCATAATGAATTTTTACAAAAGTTGGATAGATCGGTATATTTATTGGTACAGGTTTAAAAATGCGGTAATTCAAGGCTCCGATATGGTTGCAAATAACTTTTATAGTTTTCATGTTATAACAGTCGTTTATATATCTTTTTATTGCATTATAGTTGCCATTTGTTTTGGTATATAATTTATTGCATAATATATTTTTAGAAAATTGCCAATTGGATAGATCGGTAGAATTATTTTCACAGCTTTAAAAAGGCGGTAATTTGAGGTTCCGATATGGTTGCAAATAACATTGACAGTTTTCATGCTATGATAGTCATTTATGCATCATTTTAAAGCATTATGATTGCACTTTAATATGGTATATAATTTGTAGCATAATGTGTGTTTTTACAAATTGGTCAATTTGATAGATCGGTAGAATTATTGTTCTATCGATATGGTTGTGAATAACTTTGACAGTTTTCATGCTATGACAGTCATTTATGCATCAGTTTAGAGCATTATGATTGCACTTTAATTTGGTATATCATTTGTGGCATAATGTGTTCGCCTAAAAAATAGTCAATTTGATGGATCGGTAGAATTATTGTTCTATGTTTAATAAAAGCAGTAATCTGAGGTTCCGATATGGTTGCAATTAACTTTGGCAGTTTCGTGCTAGGACAGTCGTTTATGCACCATTTTAAAGCATTAAAATTGCCATTTGTTTTGGTATATAATTTATTGCATAATGTATTTTAAGAAAATGGCCAATTGGATAGATCGGTAGAATTATTTTCCCAGGTTTAAAAAGGCGGTAATTTGAGGTTCCGATATGGTTGTGAATAACTTTGACAGTTTTCATGCTATGACAGTCATTTATGCATCAGTTTAGAGCATTATGATTGCACTTTAATTTGGTATATCATTTGTGGCATAATGTGTTCGTCTAAAAAATGGTCAATTTGATGGATCGGTAGAATTATTGTTCTATGTTTAAAAACGCGGTAATTTGAGGTTCCGATATGGTTGCAAATAACTTTGACAGTTTTCATGCTAGGGCAATAGTTTATGCATCATTTTAAAGCATTACAGTTGCACTTTATTTTGGTGTATAATTTGTGGCATAATGAATTTTTACAAAAGTTGGATAGATCGGTATATTTATTGGTACAGGTTTAAAAATGCGGTAATTCAAGGCTCCGATATGGTTGCAAATAACTTTTATAGTTTTCATGTTATAACAGTCGTTTATATATCTTTTTATTGCATTATAGTTGCCATTTGTTTTGGTATATAATTTATTGCATAATATATTTTTAGAAAATTGCCAATTGGATAGATCGGTAGAATTATTTTCACAGCTTTAAAAAGGCGGTAATTTGAGGTTCCGATATGGTTGCAAATAACTTTGACAGTTTTCATGCTATGGCAATAGTTTATGCATCATTTAAAGCATTACACTTGCACTTTATTTTGGTGTATAATTTGTGGCATAACGAATTTTTACAAAAGTTGGATAGATCGGTATATTTATTGGTACAGGTTTAAAAATGCGGTAATTCAAGGCTCCGATATGGTTGCAAATAACTTTTATAGTTTTCATGTTATAACAGTCGTTTATATATCTTTTTATTGCATTATAGTTGCCATTTGTTTTGGTATATAATTTATTGCATAATATATTTTTAGAAAATTGCCAATTGGATAGATCGGTAGAATTATATTCACAGCTTTAAAAAGGCGGTAATTTGAGGTTCCGATATGGTTGCAAATAACATTGACAGTTTTCATGCTATGATAGTCATTTATGCATCATTTTAAAGCATTATGATTGCACTTTAATATGGTATATAATTTGTAGCATAATGTGTGTTTTTACAAATTGGTCAATTTGATAGATCGGTAGAATTATTGTTCTATGTTTAATAAAAGCAGTAATCTGAGGTTCCGATATGGTTGCAAATAACTTTGACAGTTTTCATGCTATGACAGTAATTTTTGCGTCATTTTAAGGCATTATGATTGCACTTTAATTTGGTGTATCATTTGTGGCACAATGTGTTCGTCTAAAAATGGTCAGTTTGAAGGATCGGTAGAATTATTGTTCTATGTTTAAAAACGCGGTAATCTGAGGTTCCGATATGGCTGCAATTAATTTTGGCAGTTTTCGTGCTATTGCATAATGTATTTTTTGAAAACGGCCAATTGGATAAATCGGTAGAATTATTTTCCCAGATTTAAAAACGCGGTAATTTGAGGTTCCGATATGGTTGTGAATAACTTTGACAGTTTTCATGCTATGACAGTCATTTATGCATCATTTTAAAGCATTACAGTTGCACTTTGTTTTTATGTATAATTTGTGGCATAATGAATTTTTACAAAAATTGGATAGATCGGTATATTTATTGGTACAGGTTTAAAAATGCGGTAATTTAAGACCCCGATATGGTTGCAAATAACTTTTATAGTTTTCATGTTATAACAGTCGTTTATACATATTTTTATTGCATTTTAGTTGCCATTTGTTTTGGTATATAATTTATTGCATAATGTATTTTTAGAAGATGGCCGATATGGTTGTAAATTACTTTGACAGTTTTCATGCTATGACAGTCATTTATGCATCAGTTTAGAGCATTATGATTGCACTTTAATTTGGTATATCATTGTGGCATAATGTGTTCGTCTAAAAAATGGTCAATTTGATGGATTGGTAGTATTATTGTTCTATGTTTAAAAACGCGGTAATTTGAGGTTCCGATATGGTTGCAAATAACTTTGACAGTTTTCATGCTCGGGCGATAGTTTACGCATCATTTTAAAGCATTACAGTTGCACTTTATTTTGGTGTATAATTTGTGGCATAATGAATTTTTACAAAAATTGGATAGATCGGTATATTTATTGGTACAGGTTCAAAATGCGGTAATTTAAGGCTCCGATATGGTTGCAAATAACTTTTATAGTTTTCATGTTATAACAGTCGTTTATATATCTTTTTATTGCATTATAGTTGCCATTTGCTTTGGTATATAATTTATTCCATAATACATTTTTGGATAATGGCCAATTGGATAGATCGGTAGAATTATTTTCACAGCTTTAAAACGCGGTAGTTTGAGGTTCCGATATGGCTGCAAATAACATTGACAGTTTTCACGCTATGACAGTCATTTATGCATCATTTTAAAGCATTATGATTGAACTTTAATGGTTAGGTTAGGTTGATAGGAGGATGTATACTACATCAAATCCGAAGAAATACACCTAGGCCACTATCGGGCCTGTTGTGCGCTCCAATTCAAGAAAAAAAAAAAAAAAAAAAAATTGTTCACTGAATGTATTATTTTTCCATGTTCAGAAACTCAGTTTCCTGGACGTAATTCCTAAGAATCTTCCAATCGGTGTTGGTTAAGAATGTTATTTCCGGAATAACATCACTTCCAAGATACTTGGATCTAACTTCGACGAATGCCTGACAATGGCAAAGAAAGTGCTCCAGAGTTTCACTGTCCTCTCCACATGCTCTACATTCGTCTGAATTCGCACGTCCAATTTTGTATAGATGTGCTCGTAATCCTGTGTGTCCACTGAGAATACGTACCATCATACTAACCTCAGACTTGCTCATTTTGAGAAGATTTCTCGTCTTGCTCTCATCAGGGTCACCCCATAGAATCTTTGTGGTTCTACCCACCGTTTCATTATTCCAAGAGGCCTTATGGGATTCTCTCATCCATATTTTTAATTCAGCTTTTGTTGCGTCGAATGGTTTTGCGTTTGTCAGGTTAACTACATCGAGCTCCCTTCCCTTTAAAGCTATTACATTCGCCCTTTCGTTGCCGACTACTCCCGAGTGGCCTGGTACCCATATGATGTGAACCTTACCTCTGGGAGAGTATTCAGTTAAAGCTTTCTTACAATCCAATACGGTCTTAGATTTAATTCTATCACCTGATATCGCACAAATTGCCTTCTGGCTGTCGGTAAATATATTAAGCCCTGTGGGCGCCATATTTATTCTAATCCAATTTACACATTCCGTTATTGCTCGTACTTCTGCCTGGAAGCTTGTGTTATGATTAGGTAAACGGTGGTATATTTCTGTTTCTGGGTCTTCAATATAGAACCCCAGACCCACTTTGTCCCCTAATTTAGAGCCATCCGTGTAGCAACGGATTCCTACTGGTATTTGCTCTAATGTTCCGCTTGACCAAGACATTCTATCTGGGATTAGCGTTTCAAAGTTTCCGACATATTCAGTGTCTGGTATGCGATCAGGCACGTCCGATGAATGTGTATAACCTTCCAATGTGTCCAGTATACATTGATGACGTGTCCTATAACCGTTTTTGGCCAGTTCGCCTAAAGTAAAGAGCCGTTCGGCTGTAAGCGCCGCCTCATATCTTATATATGTTTCAATGGGTGGAATATCTAGCAACGTTTCCAGAGCCTTGGTTGAAGTAGTACACATGGCACCACTTATACCCAAGCAGCATGTACGCTGAACTCCCTGTAGTAGTTTGATATTACACTTTTTGTCCAAAGCAGTCCACCAGATTATTGAAGCATAAGCTAGAATTGGTCTAATTACACTTTTATAAAGCCAATTTGTCATAGTAGGACTAAGACCCCATTTCATGCCTATGGTTCTCCTACATATCGCCCAGCACCGATGTGCCTTGTTGATCCTATCCTCTATGTGGTGTCTCCATTTTAATTTCCGGTCAAGTATTACACCTAAGTACTTAACTTTGTCTGTCACCGGTATCTTCTTGCCCAAGAAGCAAGGTTCAGTATATGTAGAAATTTTTGTCTTTCTTGTGAAAAGACAGATTTCCGTCTTCGCCGGGTTAACATTGAGGCCTCTCGGTTGAGCCCAGCTCAAGGCCGTATTCAGAGCCTCCTCAGCTCTTCTACACAAGTAATTTGGATCCTTTCCCTTTAAAAGTATTACGACATCGTCTGCATAGCAGACAGGTCTAAGTCCTTTCTCGGTTAGGGTCCTTAGGAGGCTATTAATCGTGGTGACCCAGAGTAAAGGTGACAAAATGCCACCCTGTGGTATACCGCGAAATACCTTTTTCCTGATAGTTATATCGTACATCTCGCAGCTTATCCATCTGTTCCTTAGCATGTAGTTGATCCAGTTACGGAGCACCCGGTCAACATAAAACTGGTCTAGGGATTGGATAAGGGTATCAGTGTGCACGTTATTGAAAGCGCCTTCGATGTCAATGCATACTGCCAGTGTATACAGTTTGCTATCGAAAGATTCACCTATGTAGTGGACAACTTCATTTAAAGCGGTTTCCACCGATCGTCCCTTTACATAAGCATGCTGCTTATATTTAAGGTCATTGTATGGTATGCTGCTTTTAACCATGCTATCGACTATCCGTTCCAAGGTTTTAAGTAGGAAGGACGTAAGACTTATCGGTCGATAGGACTTAGGTGTCGCATAGCTAGGTTTCCCTGGTTTGGGTATAAATATTACCCTTGCATCCTGCCATTTAACTGGGGTATATGCCAATTTTAAGCATGCAGTGAATATCTGTGACAGATGTACGGAAACCAGTCCCGCCTCCATCTGCAAAAGTGCCGGGAAAATTCCATCCGGCCCTGCAGCTTTATAGGGAGCAAAGCTCTTGATTGCCCCTTTAACCATGTCAGTTGTAATAACTATTTCCGTGTTACCCTCCCCTTCCTCCAATATCGGTTCATCTATGTTATTCGATATACCGGGTGGGAAATGAGAATCCATTAGGAGTTTCATTGTCTCCTCCATATCCTCAAGCCTCCTGCCCGTGTCATCGATCATAGATTCCGGTTGGACATGAGTTTTGGATAGGAATTTTTTTATCTTCGATACGTCATTTACGCTATCTACCTGTTCACAGAAAAGTTTCCAGGAGTCTCGTTTGGCTTTTCGAACGATTTTCTTATATTCACCAAGTTTATTACGATACTCATCCCAGTATACTGCGGTCTTTTTACGCCGTGCCCGGTTAAATAGTTTGCGAAGAGTCTTCCCAAGGTTCCGGATCTCCCCAGTTACCCAGGGTTTTTCCTGGGCAGATCTCCGCTCTCGCAGAGGGCAGCTGTCCTCGAACGATTCAACCAGGGCACTTGTGAACGTTTCCACTTTGGCATCTATATCCTCTTTATTTCGACATTGAAAAGTGTCCTGACCTAAACGGTTCTTTAGTAAGGTCCCGAACATTGTCCAATTAGTTTTAGACTTATTCCGAAACTTTATCGGCTTTGGTGGTGGCCTTAGTATTTTGAATCTTATGTACCGATGATCAGAAAAGGAGTGCTCGTCCGAAACTCTCCAATCCTGAATTTCGTTTATAAGCTCTTCTGAACATATAGTTATATCTAATACTTCTTCTCTGATTCTATTGACGAAGGTAGCTTTATTACCTAAGTTCAATGTTATCAAGTCTTTAGTATTAAAGAAATCCATGAGGGCTTGTCCCCTGCGATTGGTGTTTGTACTACCCCAAGCTACATGATGCGAGTTGGCATCACAACCTATTACAATTTTCTTATTTTTCCTTTGTGCCTCTTCAACCAGTTTCATCAGATCCGACGTTGGTGGTAGTGTCGGAGAATCGAAAGGCAGGTAAATAGATGCAAGGAATATGTTGCCACGACCTTGCTTCAGCACCGTTGCATCCGATGTTGATAATCCTGTTGAGAGGAGAAAACATAAGTTCTTGTGACATAAGATACATGTTCTCGGGCGAGATCCTGTATCAGCGTAGAAAAGTTGGAAATTTACGTGATTTAATCCAGAAACCTTGTTGCGAATCGTCCAAGGTTCCTGGATTAAAGCTATATGTATTTTACCTGTGTTGATTTTAGCCATCAGAGCGTTGGTAGCTGTCTCGCTCCGATGGAGGTTTATTTGGATAACCTCAATCATGGTCATCCATTAAACTGTCTTCCAGCGAGTTGGTGGTCACCTCCTCGCTCTTTGGATTTGACTCCTCCGGATAGCCTGAAGTGGCTATTAATGCAGTGAGTACTGTTGATGGCACTGCGGTGTCCTTATCAGGCATAGGAATAGCAGTATTTTTAATAGACACATTCCCAATTCTGGAGAGCATTGCTGTTCTGTCTTCTGGCGGGTGAGTGATTTCCTCCTCGCTTTTAGGATTTGACTCCTCAACATGGCTAGTACTTGCTAATGATGCTTTGGGTACTGTCTTAGGTGTTTTAGTGTCCTTGTCGGGGCCGGTTTTGACAGCCCTTTCAATCGGCGCCTTCCCAATTTTGGAAAGGGCAACTACACTTTCTTCTGGCGAGTTAATGGTAAATTCCTCGATTTTAGGATTTGACTCCTCAACGTTATCAGTAGTGGATACTGATGCTGTGGTCTTAGGGTTTTTAGTGTCCTTTTCGAGGCTTGTTGTAACAGCCCTTCCAATCGGCACCTTCCCAATTTTGAATATGACAGATTTAGAGGCGAAGTAAGCCCTACCTTTATTCTTGGCAAGACTAGCCATGGATTTCTGGTCGATACCTATTACAAATAAAGTTCCCTCAGGTTCTTCTTTCCTGTAAAAGACATCCCATTTTTCCACGGCCAGCTCAGCATTTTGACCTCCAAGAATTTCCAGTATACGTTCATTAGCCAGTTTACTGCCCCATCCTTTTATGTAGACAGTGGACTTTAGGAGCACCGGAAGCTCGCTCTTCTTTGCCAGTCCCAGCCTAGCGCCGTCCCAGGGAGGAGGGATACTTTCCACCAAGTTCTTTAGGGTGCTAACACATTGGTGAGATGCCAACCTCATCAACATCACGCCCATGCTGAACTCGCAGCTCTCGCTCTCTATTGGTTGTTTGCCCTTTGAAGCGATTGCATGGTCCACTATCTTATTGTTGACCAGGTCTTCTATTTTACTCTGTTGGTCTATTGGAATTTTGCCTGTCGGATTACCGGCATCGTAAACTGCATAGCAGAGATCGTCCCGGTGCCTACTTCTGGCAACTTTGGCGTAAGATGGCGGCTCTTTTCCTTTTCCTCCGTCTAGCTTCTCCTTCCTCGTTTTTCGGGGCTTCTTTTGAGATTCCCTTACCTTCGAGGTTGATTTCGCCGACGTGTTCGTCTTCGGAATATCTGGCTTGGCGTTGTCACCCTTACTCGCAGGATTCTCACTTGAGATTCCTTTGAGTGAAGTATGGCTTGGCTTCGACTGTGTATTAGAAGACGGGAAGCTCTTTTTCTTCTTTGGTTTATTCTTAGTTGTCAACTCTTCGGGAGACCTGATCCTCTTTGCCTCAGATCTTGTGAGAGAGTCCGATTTTTGGTTGCATATCACTTTTGACAGTTTTCATGCTAGGGCAATAGTTTATGCATCATTTTAAAGCATTGCAGTTGCACTTTATTTTCGTGTATAATTTGTGGCATAATGAATTTTTACAAAAGTTGGATAGATCGGTATATTTATTGGTACAGGTTTTAAAAATGCGGTAATTCAAGGCTCCGATATGGTTGCAAATAACTTTTATGTTTTCATGTATAACAGTCGTTTTATATCTTTTTATTGCATTATATTGCCATTTGTTTTGGTATATAATTTATTGCATATATATTTTTTAGAAAATTGCCAATTGGATAGATCGGTAGAATTTTTTCACAGCTTTCAAAAAGGCGGTAATTTGAGGTTCCGATATGGTTGCAAATACATTGACAGTTTTCATGCTATGACAGTCATTTATGCTTCATTTTAAAGCATTATGATTGCACTTTAATTGGTATAATTTGTAGCATTGTGTGTTTTTACTAATTGGTGAATTTGATAGATCGGTAGAATTATTGTTCTATGTTTTAAACGCGGTAATCTGAGGTTCCGATATGGCTGCAATTAACTTTGGCAGTTTTCGTGCTAGGACAGTCGTTTATGCACCATTTTAAAGCATTAAATTGCCATTTGTTTTGGTATATATTTATTGCATATGTATTTTTTTAGAAAACGGCCAATTGGATAAATCGTAGAATTATTTTCCCAGGTTTAAAAACGCGGTAATTTGAGGTTCCGATATGGTTGTGAATCTTTGACAGTTTTCATGCTATGACAGTCATTTGCATCATTTTAAAGCATTACAGTTGCACTTTGTTTTTGTGTATATTTGTGGCATAATGAATTTTTACAAAAATTGGATAGATCGGTATATTTATTGGTACAGGTTTAAAATGCGGTAATTTAAGGCCCCGATATGTTTGCAATAACTTTTATAGTTTTCATGTTATAACAGTCGTTTATACATCTTTTTATTGCATTTTAGTTGCCATTTGTTTTGGTATATAATTTATTGCGTAATGTATTTTTAGAAGATGGCCAATTGGATAGATCGATAGAATTATTTTCCCAGGTTTAAAAAGGCGGTAATTTGAGGGGCGCTGCGAATTATGGCCCCAGGTAAAATGGCCCCAAAACGTAAAACGAAATATGGCCCCAACAAAGATACAGGAAACAAAAACACGAAAGTTTTGTTTTTTTTTCATATATTTTTTGGGGTATTTCAACATTTTTACATTTGGGGTAATACTGCATTTTGCAAAAAAAATAAAAATGACCCCAATGTTGTGAAATGAAGAAATACCCCAAAACAAAACTTTTTTCCTTTGGGGCTAATTTTCATTCTTAAATTTTGTAAAATACGTGAATATTAAAATATTAAAATGGGACCTAAAAAACCATATAATAATTAGGGGTGATCTTTCATTATTACTATTTATTAATATTTTATAAAAAATCAGAACATTCGCGATATTTTTTATTAAAAAATATTTTATGTAATAATATTTGTTGTATTTTCATAAAATGTTTGTTAATTTTGAACATATTTTTACAAAAAATATCATAGTTAGTCAATCCCACGACACTCCAAAGGAATCGGACTCTCTCACAAGATCTGAGGCAAAAAGGATCAGGTCACCCGAGGAGTTGACAACTGAGAATAAGCCTAAGAAGAAAAAGAGCTCCCCGTCTTCTAATACACAGTCGAAGCCAAGCCATACTTCACTCAAAGGAATCTCAAGTGAGAATCCTGCGAGTAAGGGTGACAACGCCAAGCCAGATATTCCGAAGATGAACACGTCGGCGAAATCAACCTCGAAGGTAAGGGAATCTCAAAAGAAGCCCCGAAAAACGAGGAAGGAGAAGCTAGACGGAGGAAAAGGTAAAGAGCCGCCATCTTACGCCAAAGTTGCCAGAAGTAGGCACCGGGACGATCTCTGCTATGCAGTTTACGATGCCGGTAATCCGACAGGCAAAATTCCAATAGACCAACAGAGTAAAATAGAAGACCTGGTCAACAATAAGATAGTGGACCATGCAATAGCTTCAAAGGGCAAACAACCAATAGAGAGCGAGAGCTGCGAGTTCAGCATGGGCGTGATGTTGATGAGGTTGGCATCTCACCAATGTGTTAGCACCCTAAAGAACTTGGTGGAAAGTATCCCTCCTCCCTGGGACGGCGCTAGGCTGGGACTGGCAAAGAAGAGCGAGCTTCCGGTGCTCCTAAAGTCCACTGTCTACATAAAAGGATGGGGCAGTAAACTGGCTAATGAACGTATACTGGAAATTCTTGGAGGTCAAAATGCTGAGCTGGCCGTGGAAAAATGGGATGTCTTTTACAGGAAAGAAGAACCTGAGGGAACTTTATTTGTAATAGGTATCGACCAGAAATCCATGGCTAGTCTTGCCAAGAATAAAGGTAGGGCTTACTTCGCCTCTAAATCTGTCATATTCAAAATTGGGAAGGTGCCGATTGGAAGGGCTGTTACAACAAGCCTCGAAAAGGACACTAAAAAACCTAAGACCACAGTATCCACTACTGATAACGTTGAGGAGTCAAATCCTAAAATCGAGGAATTTACCATTAACTCGCCAGAAGAAAGTGTAGTTGCCCTTTCCAAAATTGGGAAGGCGCCGATTGAAAGGGCTGTCAAAACCGGCCCCGACAAGGACACTAAAACACCTAAGACAGTACCCAAAGCATCATTAGCAAGTACTAGCAATGTTGAGGAGTCAAATCCTAAAAGCGAGGAGGAAATCACTCACCCGCCAGAAGACAGAACAGCAATGCTCTCCAGAATTGGGAATGTGTCTATTAAAAATACTGCTATTCCTATGCCTGATAAGGACACCGCAGTGCCATCAACAGTACTCACTGCATTAATAGCCACTTCAGGCTATCCGGAGGAGTCAAATCCAAAGAGCGAGGAGGTGACCACCAACTCGCTGGAAGACAGTTTAATGGATGACCATGATTGAGGTTATCCAAATAAACCTCCATCGGAGCGAGACAGCTACCAACGCTCTGATGGCTAAAATCAACACAGGTAAAATACATATAGCTTTAATCCAGGAACCTTGGACGATTCGCAACAAGGTTTCTGGATTAAATCACGTAAATTTCCAACTTTTCTACGCTGATACAGGATCTCGCCCGAGAACATGTATCTTATGTCACAAGAACTTATGTTTTCTCCTCTCAACAGGATTATCAACATCGGATGCAACGGTGCTGAAGCAAGGTCGAGGCAACATATACCTTGCATCTATTTACCTGCCTTTCGATTCTCCGACCCTACCACCAACGTCGGATCTGATGAAACTGGTTGAAGAGGCACAAAGGAAAAATAAGAAAATTGTAATAGGTTGTGATGCCAACTCGCATCATGTAGCTTGGGGTAGTACAAACACCAATCGCAGGGGACAAGCCCTCATGGATTTCTTTAATACTAAAGACTTGATAACATTGAACTTAGGTAATAAAGCTACCTTCGTCAATAGAATCAGAGAAGAAGTATTAGATATAACTATATGTTCAGAAGAGCTTATAAACGAAATTCAGGATTGGAGAGTTTCGGACGAGCACTCCTTTTCTGATCATCGGTACATAAGATTCAAAATACTAAGGCCACCACCAAAGCCGATAAAGTTTCGGAATAAGTCTAAAACTAATTGGACAATGTTCGGGGCCTTACTAAAGAACCGTTTAGGTCAGGACACTTTTCAATGTCGAAATAAAGAGGATATAGATGCCAAAGTGGAAACGTTCACAAGTGCCCTGGTTGAATCGTTCGAGGACAGCTGCCCTCTGCGAGAGCGGAGATCTGCCCAGGAAAAACCCTGGGTAACTGGGGAGATCCGGAACCTTGGGAAGACTCTTCGCAAACTATTTAACCGGGCACGGCGTAAAAAGACCGCAGTATACTGGGATGAGTATCGTAATAAACTTGGTGAATATAAGAAAATCGTTCGAAGAGCCAAACGAGACTCCTGGAAACTTTTCTGTGAACAGGTAGATAGCGTAAATGAGGTATCGAAGATAAAAAATTCCTATCCAAAACTCATGTCCAACCGGAATCTATGATCGATGACACGGGCAGGAGGCTTGAGGATATGGAGGAGACAATGAAACTCCTAATGGATTCTCATTTCCCACCCGGTATATCGAATAACATAGATGAACCGATATTGGAGGAAGGGGAGGGTAACACGGAAATAGTTATTACAACTGACATGGTTAAAGGGGCAATCAAGAGCTTTGCTCCCTATAAAGCTGCAGGGCCGGATGGAATTTTCCCGGCACTTTTGCAGATGGAGGCGGGACTGGTTTCCGTACATCTGTCACAGATATTCACTGCATGCTTAAAATTGGCATATACCCCAGTTAAATGGCAGGATGCAAGGGTAATATTTATACCCAAACCAGGGAAACCTAGCTATGCGACACCTAAGTCCTATCGACCGATAAGTCTTACGTCCTTCCTACTTAAAACCTTGGAACGGATAGTCGATAGCATGGTTAAAAGCAGCATACCATACAATGACCTTAAATATAAGCAGCATGCTTATGTAAAGGGACGATCGGTGGAGACCGCTTTAAATGAAGTTGTCCACTACATAAGTGAATCTTTCGATAGCAAACTGTATACACTGGCAGTATGCATTGACATCGAAGGCGCTTTCAATAACGTGCACACTGATACCCTTATCCAATCCCTAGACCAGTTTTATGTTGACCGGGTGCTCCGTAACTGGATCAACTACATGCTAAGGAACAGATGGATAAGCTGCGAGATGTACGATATAACTATCAGGAAAAAGGTATTTCGCGGTATACCACAGGGTGGCATTTTGTCACCTTTACTCTGGGTCACCACGATTAATAGCCTCCTAAGGACCCTAACCGAGAAAGGACTTAGACCTGTCTGCTATGCAGACGATGTCGTAATACTTTTAAAGGGAAAGGATCCAAATTACTTGTGTAGAAGAGCTGAGGAGGCTCTGAATACGGCCTTGAGCTGGGCTCAACCGAGAGGCCTCAATGTTAACCCGGCGAAGACGGAAATCTGTCTTTTCACAAGAAAGACAAAAATTTCTACATATACTGAACCTTGCTTCTTGGGCAAGAAGATACCGGTGACAGACAAAGTTAAGTACTTAGGTGTAATACTTGACCGGAAATTAAAATGGAGACACCACATAGAGGATAGGATCAACAAGGCACATCGGTGCTGGGCGATATGTAGGAGAACCATAGGCATGAAATGGGGTCTTAGTCCTACTATGACAAATTGGCTTTATAAAAGTGTAATTAGACCAATTCTAGCTTATGCTTCAATAATCTGGTGGACTGCTTTGGACAAAAAGTGTAATATCAAACTACTACAGGGAGTTCAGCGTACATGCTGCTTGGGTATAAGTGGTGCCATGTGTACTACTTCAACCAAGGCTCTGGAAACGTTGCTAGATATTCCACCCATTGAAACATATATAAGATATGAGGCGGCGCTTACAGCCGAACGGCTCTTTACTTTAGGCGAACTGGCCAAAAACGGTTATAGGACACGTCATCAATGTATACTGGACACATTGGAAGGTTATACACATTCATCGGACGTGCCTGATCGCATACCAGACACTGAATATGTCGGAAACTTTGAAACGCTAATCCCAGATAGAATGTCTTGGTCAAGCGGAACATTAGAGCAAATACCAGTAGGAATCCGTTGCTACACGGATGGCTCTAAATTAGGGGACAAAGTGGGTCTGGGGTTCTATATTGAAGACCCAGAAACAGAAATATACCACCGTTTACCTAATCATAACACAAGCTTCCAGGCAGAAGTACGAGCAATAACGGAATGTGTAAATTGGATTAGAATAAATATGGCGCCCACAGGGCTTAATATATTTACCGACAGCCAGAAGGCAATTTGTGCGATATCAGGTGATAGAATTAAATCTAAGACCGTATTGGATTGTAAGAAAGCTTTAACTGAATACTCTCCCAGAGGTAAGGTTCACATCATATGGGTACCAGGCCACTCGGGAGTAGCCGGCAACGAAAGGGCGAATGTAATAGCTTTAAAGGGAAGGGAGCTCGATGTAGTTAACCTGACAAACGCAAAACCATTCGACGCAACAAAAGCTGAATTAAAAATATGGATGAGAGAATCCCATAAGGCCTCTTGGAATAATGAAACGGTGGGTAGAACCACAAAGATTCTATGGGGTGACCCTGATGAGAGCAAGACGAGAAATCTTCTCAAAATGAGCAAGTCTGAGGTTAGTATGATGGTACGTATTCTCAGTGGACACACAGGATTACGAGCACATCTATACAAAATTGGACGTGCGAATTCAGACGAATGTAGAGCATGTGGAGAGGACAGTGAAACTCTGGAGCACTTTCTTTGCCATTGTCAGGCATTCGTCGAAGTTAGATCCAAGTATCTTGGAAGTGATGTTATTCCAGAAATAACATTCTTAACCAACACCGATTGGAAGATTCTTAGGAATTACGTCCAGGAAACTGAGTTTCTGAACATGGAAAAATAATACATTCAGTGAACAATTTTTTTTTTTTTTTTTTTTTTTCTTGAATTGGAGCGCACAACAGGCCCGATAGTGGCCTAGGTGTATTTCTTCGGATTTGATGTAGTATACATCCTCCTATCAACCTACCTACCTACCTACCTACAAAAAATATTTCAAGAATGTTCAAAATTAACAAACATTTAATAAAAATACAACAAAAATTATTAAATATGAAATTTTATAAATATGTTAGCTTATATTTGAGGTGGGATGTCATAATGTCCATTGACGTTATGACACACCAAAAAGTTTCATAGTGTCCATGGACGTTATGACAATTTTTAAAAGTGTTATAATGTCCATTGACATTGTATCACTTTTAAAACAGAACTGTATTTGAAAATTTGTAAAGAATTTATGAAAGGGACATTCTTACCCCCAAAGGAATTTATCCTAAATTTGGTGTATGTTGCATTTTGGTTTCCATTTAAAAAGTTTTCTGTATAGCCGGCCTTCGGCCGGGCGCAGGGGTTTTAAACTCTGGGGTATTTCGAATACCGGCTTCGCTAAATTAAGCCTTCTTTTGATAAATGGACTCTTTGAAATCCATAGACTTTATGCATTGTGACACTTTTGAAATTGTTATAACGTCCATGGACACTAGACTCAATTTAGTGAGTCATAACGCCCATGGAAAATATGACACTGGACTTTATGACACGTCACCTATATTTGAATTAAAATTAAATGGGGTGAAATTTCATTTACGTTTTTGGGGTAATTGTTCATTACGAAAAATTAACCCAATATTTGGGGCCACTTTTCATTTCAACCTTGGGGAGATTTTTCATTAATTTTGGGGTGATTTTTCTTAAAAAATGTTAGGGTTATACTTCATAATGAATTTTGACCCCAACATTGGGGCAATTTTTCGTTTTATATTTTGGGGCCATTTTACCTGGGGCCATAATTCGCAGCGCCATTTGAGGTTCCGATATGGTTGTGAATTACTTTGACAGTTTTCATGCTATGACAGTCATTTATGCATCAGTTTAGAGCATTATGATTGCACTTTAATTTGATATATCATTTGTGGCATAATGTGTTCGTCTAAAAAATGGTCAATTTGATGGATCGGTAGAATTATTGTTCTATGTTTAAAAACGCGGTAATTTGAGGTTCCGATATGGTTGCAAATAACTTTGACAGTTTGCATTAGTTTACGCATCATTTTAAAGCATTACAGTTGCACTTTGTTTTTGTGTATAATTTGTGGCATAATGAATTTTTACAAAAATTGGATAGATCGGTATATTTATTGGTACAGGTTCAAAAATGCGGTAATTTAAGGCTCCGATATGGTTGCAAATAACTTTTATAGTTTTCATGTTATAACAGTTTTTTATATATCTTTTTATTGCATTATAGTTGCCATTTGCTTTTGTATATAATTTATTCCATAATATATTTTTGGAAAATGGCCAATTGGATAGATCGGTAGAATTATTTTCACAGCCTTAAAAACGCGGTAGTTTGAGGTTCCGATATAGCTGCAAATAACATTGACAGTTTTTACGCTATGACAGTCATTTATGCATCATTTTAAAGCATTATGATTGCACTTTAATATGGTATATCATTTGTAGCATAATGTGTATTTTTACAAATTGGTCAATTTGATAGATCGGTAGTATTATTGTTCTATGTTTAATAAACGCAGTAATCTGCGGTTCCGATATGGTTGCAATTAACTTTGGCAGTTTTCGTGCTAGGACAGTCGTTTATGCACCATTTTAAAGCATTAAAATTGCCATTTGTTTTGGTATATAATTTACTGCATAATGTATTTTTAGAAAATGGCCAATTGGATAGATCGGTAGAATTATTTTCCCAGGTTTAAAAAGGCGGTAATTTGAGGTACCGATATGGTTGTGAATAACTTTGACAGTTTTCATGCTATGACAGTCATTTATGCATCATTTTAAATCATTATGATTGCACTTTAATTTGGTATATCATTTGTGGCACAATGTGTTCGTCTAAAAAATGGTAAATTTGAAGGATCGGTAGAATTATTGTTCTATGTTTAAAAACGCGGTAATTTGAGGTTCCGATATGGTTGCAAATCACTTTGACAGTTTTCATGCTAGGGCAATAGTTTATGCATCATTTTAAAGCATTACAGTTGCACTTTATTTTGGTGTATAATTTGTGGCATAATGAATTTTTACAAAAGTTGGATAGATCGGTATATTTATTGGTACAGGTTTAAATATAACAGTCGTTTATATATCTTTTTATTGCATTATAGTTGCCATTTGTTTTGGTATATAATTTATTGCATACTATATTTTTAGAAAATTGCCAATTGGATAGATCGGTAGAATTATTTTCAACCATAAAAAGGCGGTAATTTGAGGTTCCGATATGGTTGCAAATAACATTGACAGTTTTCATGCTATGACAGTCATTTATGCATCATTTTAAAACATTATGATTGCACTTTAATATGGAATATAATTTGTAGCATAATGTGTGTTTTTACAAATTGGTCAATTTGATAGATCGGTAGAATTATTGTTCTATGTTTAATAAAAGCAGTAAGCTGAGGTTCCGATATGGTTGCAATTAACTTTGGCAGTTTTCGTGCTAGGACAGTCGTTTATGCACCATTTTAAAGCATTAAAATTGCCATTTGTTTTGGTATATAATTTATTGCATAATGTATTTTAAGGAAATGGCCAATTGGATAGATCGGTAGAATTATTTTCCCAGGTATAAAAAGGCGGTAATTTGAGGTTCCAATATGGTTGTGAATAACTTTGACAGTTTTCATGCTATGACAGTCATTTATGCATCATTTTAAAGCATTATGATTGCACTTTAATTTGGTATATCATTTGTGGCACAATGTGTTCGTCTAAAAAATGGTCAATTTGAAGGATCGGTAGAATTATTGTTCTATGTTTAAAAACGCGGTAATTTGACTTTCCGATATGGTTGCAAATAACTTCGACAGTTTTCATGCTATGGCAATAGTTTATGCATCATTTTTAAGCATTACAGTTGCACTTTATTATACCCTCCACCACCACCAGTGGTGATAGAGGGTATATATAAGTTTGTCATTCCGTTTGTAACACAAAGACATATTCATCTGAGACCCAACAAAGTATATATATTCTTGGTCCTTATGAAATTCTGAGTCGATTTAGATATGTCCGTCTGTCCGTCTGTCTGTCTGTCTGTATAAAACACGCTCACGGTAAAACGAAGCAATGGAACTTAATGAAATTCACCCAAAATATTTATTGTTATCCTAAGCAGTTTGGTATTGAAAATCAGCGAGATCGGTAGAATAGGTTCTGAGATATGAGTAAAAATTTGGGACAACCTCGAAAAAAATTGTGTTTTTTCACATATTTAATTGTACTTTTTACAAAAACTATTGCAGATAAATTGATTAATTTTGTCAGAAATACAACACTTGGTACCAGGATCAACTGTGTTAAAAATCGGTAAAATCGGTTCACAATTTCATATACCTCCCATACAAATGTACATATTCCAGGAAATTAATTTATTGTTAATAACTTCCGTTATAATGCCGATATCTTTACAAAATTTCACGAGTGAAAGTTTTATGCCAATAGAATTCATATAAAGAATTAATTTTCTGAATAGGTCCATAATTGGTCATAGCTCCCATATAAGGTCCCCCTCCGAAAATCACTTAAACGCACATAACTCATCACCAAATAACGATACACATGTCTAATTTGGCAGAAATATTGCTTTTGTATACAGAAATGTTAATGTAAAATTTGTATACGATCGGTCCGTAATTGGTCATAGCTCCCATACAAGGTCCCCTTCCGAAAATCACTTAAACGCATATTTCTCATTACCAAATAAAGATATTCATACAAAATTTGGCACAAATATTGCTTTTGTATACATAAATGATACTGTAAAATTTGTTTACGATCGGTCCATAATTGGTCGTAGTTCCCATACAATGTCCCCTTTCGAGAATCACTTAAACGCATATTACTAATTACTAAATAATGATATTCATAAAATATTTGGCACAAATATTGTTGAATTTTGTCAGACATATAGTTTTTGGTACGGTGATCCACTGTGTTAAAAATCGAAATCGGTCCACAATTTCTTGTACCACCCATAGGGACTCAAAAATGTATTATTTTTCGCAAAAAATTAAATAAAAAGTGTCCATGACGAACAGGGTTTGAACTTAAGATTTCTCAGTTGCCAGTTCTACGTCATACCCACTACACTATTATCTAGCTTCGTAATTGTTTGCAATTAATGATGTTCACATAGAAATTGTCTTTCCTGTTTGTGTAAAAAATTGTTGCTAAACCACGATCAAATAAAATGTACACATTGAGAAAGTATAACTGTTTAATTTTTTATGCTATTCAGCAACATCAGTGTTAATAAAAGTTATTCAGCAGCAATGTTTTGTATAAACAGGAAATAACACGGCATTTTCATATGAAAAATATTAGTTAACGAAAGACAAAATAATGATGTGGTGCAATGGATGAAATAGAGAATTAACAAACCGAGCATCGCCGGTTCGATTCCTGGTCGATTTAAATTTTTTTGTCATAAATAATAAACATTTTTAAAAAATCCAATTAAATGTGTAACTTTTTCTAAAAACATTTGATTTCTGATTAGATTTAGCCACGTATGACCGTCTGTCGATTCATAATTCTTTTCACGATCAAATTAATAATCTTTGGCCAAAATTTTGATTATATTCTTATGTAGCTTGGCATTGAATATTGAAAAATTCGGCTCAACAATAAAAATTTAAAAATAACATTTTTTGACAACATTGAAACAAAATCTTGTTTTTTTAAATTTTTATTCATAGGATCAACAATATTGAAAATCTATCGTTTTAAAATTAATCATATTGCCATACATTTTTCCCACACATTGAAATTATTTTAAATACATAACATACGTTAACATTTGTTACATTTAGTACGCTCTTTAACAGTCTGTGAGGTGATAGTTTTGTTATACCCACCATCAAAAAAGATGGGGGGTATATTGTTTTTGTCATTCCGTTTGTAACACATTGAAATATTCGTCTAAGACCCATAAAAGTATATATATTCTGGGTCCTTATTAGATTCTAAAACGATCTAGCCATGTCCGTCCGTCTGTCTGTCTGTTGAAAACACGATAGAGTCCAAATGGAAGTAGCTAGCGAGCTGAAAATTTGCATAGATACTTCTAGTTGATGCAGTTTGTTTGGTATTGAAAATGGGCAATATCGGTCCACGATTTCGCCTAGCCCCCATATAAGGCCTCCTCCAGGTAATGACTTTATCGCTCATAACTTGCTAAGAGAAGCATCAATAGCGGTGAAATTCGGCACAAACATGTATTATGGAAACATAAATCTCTTCGTAGAATTTTATAAGGATCGGTCCACAATTGACCCTACCCTCCATATAAAGCCCCCTTCAGAAAATGACTTTATCGCCCATAACTGGCTAAGAGAAGCATAAATTGCGGTGAAATTCAGCACAAACATGTTCTATGGGAACATAAATCTCTTTGTAAAATTTTATAAGGATAGGCCTATAATTGACCCTACCCCCCATATAAAGTCCCTTCAGAAAACTACTTTATCGCTCAGAGAAGCATCAATAGCGGTGAAATTCGGCACAAACATGTTTTATGGGAACATTAATCTCTTTGTAAAATTTTATAAGGATAAGCCTATTATTGACCCTACCCCCATATAAAGTCCCCTTCAGAAAATGACTTTATCGCTCATAACTGGCTAAGAGAAGCATAAATAGCGGTGAAATTCGGCACAAACATGTTTTATGGGAACATTAATCTCTTTGTAAAATTTTATAAGGATAGGTCCATAATTGACCCTACCCCCCATATAAAGTCCCCTTCAGAAAATTACTTTATCGCTCATAACTGGCTAAGAGATGCATCAATAGCGGTGAAATTCGGCACAAACCTGTTTTATGGGAACATTAATCTCTTTGTAAAATTTTATAAGGATAAGCCTATAATTGACCCTACCTCCCATATAAAGTCCCCTTCAGAAAATGACTTTATCGCTCACAACTGGCTAAGAGATGCATCAATAGCGGTGAAATTCGGCACAAACATGTTTAATGAGAACTTCAATTTCTTTGTAAAATTTTATAAGAATAGGTCCATAATTGTTTTGGTGTATAATTTGTGGCATAATGAATTTTTACAAAAGTTGGATAGATCGGTATATTTATTGGTACAGGTTTAAAAATGCGGTAATTCAAGGCTCCGATATGGTTGCAAATAACTTTTATAGCTTTCATTTTATAACAGTCGTTTATATATCCTTTTATTGCATTATAATAGCCATTTGTTTTGGTATATAGTTTATTGCATAATATATTTTTAGAAAATTGCCAATTGGATAGATCGGTAGAATTATTTTCACAGCTTTAAAAACGCGGTAATTTGAGGTTCCGATATGGTTGCAAATAACATTGACAGTTTTCATGCTATGACAGTCATTTATGCATCATTTTAAAGCATTATGATTGCACTTTAATATGGTATATAATTTGAAGCATAATGTGTGTTTTTACAAATTGGTCAATTTGATAGATCGGTAGAATTATTGTTCTATGTTTAATAAAAGCAGTAATCTGAGGCTCCGATATGGTTGCAATTAACTTTGGCAGTTTTCGTGCTAGGACAGTCGTTTATGCACCATTTTAAAGCATTAAAATTGCCATTTGTTCTGGTATATAATTTATTGCATAATGTATTTTAAGAAAATGGCCAATTGGATAGATCTGTAGAATTATTTTCCCAGGTTTAAAAAGGCGGTAATTTGAGGTTCCGACATGGTTGTGGATTACTTTGACAGTTTTCATGCTATGACAGTAATTTATGCATCAGTTTAGAGCATTATGATTGCACTTTAATTTGGTATATCATTTGTGGCATAATGTGTTCGTCTAAAAAATGGTCAATTTGATGGATCGGTAGAATCATTGTTCTATCTTTAAAAACGCGGTAATTTGAGGTTCCGATATGGTTGCAAATAACTTTGACAGTTTTCATGCTAGGGCAATAGTTTATGCATCATTTTAAAGCATTACAGTTGCACTTTATTTTGGTGTATAATTTGTGGCATAATGAATTTTTACAAAAGTTGGATAGATCGGTATATTTATTGGTACAGTTTTAAAAATGCGGTAATTCAAGGCTCCGATATGGTTGCAAATAACTTTTATAGTTTTCATGTTATAACAGTCGTTTATATATCTTTTTATTGCATTATAGTTGCCATTGTTTTGGTATATAATTTATTGCATAATATATTTTTAGAAAATTGCCAATTGGATAGATCGGTAGAATTATTTTCCCAGGTTTAAAAAGGCGGTAATTTGAGGTTCCGATATGGTTGTGAATAACTTTGACAGTTTTCATGCTATGACAGTCATTTATGCATCATTTTAAAGCATTATGATTGCACTTTAATTTGGTATATCATTTGTGGCACAATGTGTTCGTCTAAAAAATGGTCAATTTGAAGGATCGGTAGAATTATTGTTCTATGTTTAAAAACGCGGTAATTTGAGGTTCCGATATGGTTGCAAATAACTTTGACAGTTTTCATGCTAGGGCAATAGTTTATGCATCATTTTAAAGCATTACAGTTGCACTTTATTTTGGTGTATAATTTGTGGCATAATGAATTTTTACAAAAGTTGGATAGATCGGTATATTTATTGGTACAGGTTTAAAAATGCGGTAATTCAAGGCTCCGATATGGTTGCAAATAACTTTTATAGTTTTCATGTTATAACAGTCGTTTATATATCTTTTTATTGCATTATAGTTGCCATTTGTTTTGGTATATAATTTATTGAATAATATATTTTTAGAAAATTGCCAATTGGATAGATCGGTAGAATTATTTTCACAGCTTTAAAAAGGCGGTAATTTGAGGTTCCGATATGGTTGCAAATAACATTGACAGTTTTCATGCTATGACAGTCATTTATGCTTCATTTTAAAGCATTATGATTGCACTTTAATATGGTATATAATTTGTAGCATAATGTGTGTTTTTACAAAGTGGTCAATTTGATAGATCGGTAGAATTATTGTTCTATGTTTAATAAAAGCAGTAATCTGAGGTTCCGATATGGTTGCAATTAACTTTGGCAGTTTTCGTGCTAGGACAGTCGTTTATGCACCATTTTAAAGCATTAAAATTGCCATTTGTTTTGGTATATAATTTACTGCATAATGTATTTTTAGAAAACGGCCAATTGGATAAATCGGTAGAATTATTTTCCCAGGTTTAAAAATGCGGTAATTTGAGGTTCCGATATGGTTGTGAATAACTTTGACAGTTTTCATGCTATGACAGTCATTTATGCATCATTTTAAAGCATTATGATTGCACTTTAATTTGGTATATCATTTGTGGCACAATGTGTTCGTCTAAAAAATGGTCAATTTGAAGGATCGGTAGAATTATTGTTCTATGTTTAAAAACGCGGGAATTTGAGGTTCCGATATGGTTGCAAATAACTTTGACAGTTTTCATGCTAGGGCAATAGTTTATGCATCATTTTAAAGCGTTACAGTTGCACTTTATTTTGGTGTATAATTTGTGGCATAATGAATTTTTACAAAAGTTGGATAGATCGGTATATTTATTGGTACAGGTTTAAAAATGCGGTAATTCAAGGCTCCGATATGGTTGCAAATAACTTTTATAGTTTTCATGTTATAACAGTCGTTTATATATCTTTTTATTGCATTATAGTTGCCATTTGTTTTGGTATATAATTTATTGAATAATATATTTTTAGAAAATTGCCAATTGGATAGATCGGTAGAATTATTTTCACAGCTTTAAAAAGGCGGTAATTTGAGATTCCGATATGGTTGCAAATAACATTGACAGTTTTCATGCTATGACAGTCATTTATGCTTCATTTTAAAGCATTATGATTGCACTTTAATATGGTATATAATTTGTAGCATAATGTGTGTTTTTACTAATTGGTGAATTTGATAGATCGGTAGAATTATTGTTCTATGTTTAATAAAAGCAGTAATCTGAGGTTCCGATATGGTTGCAATTAACTTTGGCAGTTTTCGTGCTAGGACAGTCGTTTATGCACCATTTTAAAGCATTAAAATTGCCATTTGTTTTGGTATATAATTTATTGCATAATGTATTTTTAGAAAACGGCCAATTGGATAAATCGGTAGAATTATTTTCCCAGGTTTAAAAACGCGGTAATTTGAGGTTCCGATATGGTTGTGAATAACTTTGATAGTTTTCATGCTATGACAGTCATTTATGCATCATTTTAAAGCATTACAGTTGCACTTTGTTTTTGTGTATAATTTGTGGCATAATGAATTTTTACAAAAATTGGATAGATCGGTATATTTATTGGTACAGGTTTAAAAATGCGGTAATTTAAGGCCCCGATATGGTTGCAAATAACTTTTATAGTTTTCATGTTATAACAGTCGTTTATACATCTTTTTATTGCATTTTAGTTGCCATTTGTTTTGGTATATAATTTATTGCATAATGTATTTTTAGAAGATGGCCAATTGGATAGATCGATAGAATTATTTTCCCAGGTTTAAAAAGGCGGTAATTTGAGGTTCCGATATGGTTGTGAATTACTTTGACAGTTTTCATGCTATGACAGCCATTTATGCATCAGTTTAGAGCATTATGATTGCACTTTAATTTGCTATATCATTTGTGGCATAATGTGTTCGTCTAAAAAATGGTCAATTTGATGGATCGGTAGAATTATTGTTCTATGTTTAAAAACGCGGTAATTTGAGGTTCCGATATGGTTGCAAATAACTTTGACAGTTTTCATGCTAGGGCATTAGTTTACGCATCATTTTAAAGCATTACAGTTGCACTTTATTTTGGTGTATAATTTGTGGCATAATGAATTTTTACAAAAATTGGATAGATCGGTATATTTATTGGTACAGGTTCAAAAATGCGGTAATTTAAGGCTCCGATATGGTTGCAAATAACTTTTATAGTTTTCATGTTATAACAGTGTTATAACATTATAGTTGACATTTGCTTTGGTATATAATTTATTCCATAATATATTTTTGGAAAATGGCCAATTGGATAGATCGGTAGAATTATTTTCACAGCTTTAAAAACGCGGTAGTTTGAGGTTCCGATATGGCTGCAAATAACATTGACAGTTTTCACGCTATGACAGTCATTTATGCATCATTTTGAAGCATTATGATTGCACTTTAATATGGTATATCATTTGTAGCATAATGTGTATTTTTACAAATTGGTCAATTTGATAGATCGGTAGAATTATTGTTCTATGTTTAATAAACGCAGTAATCTGAGGTTCCGATATGGTTGCAATTAACTTTGGCAGTTTTCGTGCTAGGACAGTCGTTTATGCACCATTTTAAAGCATTAAAATTGCCATTTGTTTTGGTATATAATTTATTGCATAATGTATTTTTAGAAAATGGCCAATTGGATAGATCGGTAGAATTATTTTCCCAGGTTTAAAAAGGCGGTAATTTGAGGTTCCGATATGGTTGCAATTAACTTTGGCAGTTTTCGTGCTAGGACAGTCGTTTATGCACCATTTTAAAGCATTAAAATTGCCATTTGTTTGGTATATAATTTATTGCATAATGTATTTTTAGAAAATGGCCAATTGGATAGATCGGTAGAATTATTTTCCCAGGTTTAAAAAGGCGGTAATTTGAGGTTCCGATATGGTTGTGAATAACTTTGACTGTTTTCATGCTATGACAGTCATTTATGCATCATTTTAAAGCATTATGATTGCACTTTAATTTGGTATATCATTTGTGGCACAATGTGTTCGTCTAAAAAATGGTCAATTTGAAGGATCGGTAGAATTATTGTTCTATGTTTAAAAACGCGGTAATTTGAGGTTCCGATATGGTTGCTAATAACTTTGACAGTTTTCATGCTAGGGCAATATGCATCATTTTAAAGCATTATGCATCATTTTAAAGCATTACAGTTGCACTTTATTTTGGTGTATAATTTGTGGCATAATGAATTTTTACAAAAGTTGGATAGATCGGTATATTTATTGGTACAGGTTTAAAAATGCGGTAATTCAAGGCTCCGATATGGTTGCAAATAACTTTTATAGTTTTCATGTTATAACAGTCATTTATATATCTTTTTATTGCATTATAGTTGCCATTTGTTTTGGTATATAACTTATTGCATAATATATTTTTAGAAAATTGCCAATTGGATAGATCGGTAGAATTATTTTCACAGCTTTAAAAAGGCGGTAATTTGAGGTTCCGATATGGTTGCAAATAACATTGACAGTTTTCATGCTATGACAGTCATTTATGCATCATTTTAAAGCATTATGATTGCACTTTAATATGGTATATTATTTGTAGCATAATGTGTGTTTTTACAAATTGGTCAATTTGATAGATCGGTAGAATTATTGTTCTATGTTTAATAAAAGCAGTAATCTGAGGTGCTAGGACAGTCGTTTATGCACCATTTTAAAGCATTAAAATTGCCATTTGTTTTGGTATATAATTTATTGCATAATGTATTTTTAGAAAACGGCCAATTGGATAAATCGGTAGAATTATTTTCCCAGGTTTAAAAACGCGGTAATTTGAGGTTCCGATATGGTTGTGAATAACTTTGATAGTTTTCATGCTATGACAGTCATTTATGCATCATTTTAAAGCATTACAGTTGCACTTTGTTTTTGTGTATAATTTGTGGCATAATGAATTTTTACAAAAATTGGATAGATCGGTATATTTATTGGTACAGGTTTAAAAATGCGGTAATTTAAGGCCCCGATATGGTTGCAAATAACTTTTATAGTTTTCATGTTATAACAGTCGTTTATACATCTTTTTATTGCATTTTAGTTGCCATTTGTTTTGGTATGTAATTTATTGCATAATGTATTTTTAGAAGATGGCCAATTGGATAGATCGATAGAATTATTTTCCCAGGTTTAAAAAGGCGGTAATTTGAGGTTCCGATATGGTTGTGAATTACTTTGACAGTTTTCATGCTATGACAGCAATTTATGCATCAGTTTAGAGCATTATGATTGCACTTTAATTTGCTATATCATTTGTGGCATAATGTGTTCGTCTAAAAAATGGTCAATTTGATGGATCGGTAGAATTATTGTTCTATGTTTAAAAACGCGGTAATTTGAGGTTCCGATATGGTTGCAAATAACTTTGACAGTTTTCATGCTAGGGCATTAGTTTACGCATCATTTTAAAGCATTACAGTTGCACTTTATTTTGGTGTATAATTTGTGGCATAATGAATTTTTACAAAAATTGGATAGATCGGTATATATATTGGTACAGGTTCAAAAATGCGGTAATTTAAGGCTCCGATATGGTTGCAAATAACTTTTATAGTTTTCATGTTATAACAGTGTTATAACATTATAGTTGCCATTTGCTTTGGTATATAATTTATTCCATAATATATTTTTGGAAAATGGCCAATTGGATAGATCGGTAGAATTATTTTCACAGCTTTAAAAACGCGGTAGTTTGAGGTTCCGATATGGCTGCAAATAACATTGACAGTTTTCACGCTATGACAGTCATTTATGCATCATTTTGAAGCATTATGATTGCACTTTAATATGGTAATTAAAATTTGTAGCATAATGTGTATTTTTACAAATTGGTCAATTTGATAGATCGGTAGAATTATTGTTCTATGTATAATAAACGCAGTAATCTGAGGTTCCAAAATGGTTGCAATTAACTTTGGCAGTTTTCGTGCTAGGACAGTCGTTTATGCACCATTTTAAAGCATTAAAATTGCCATTTGTTTTGGTATATAATTTATTGCATAATGTATTTTTAGAAAATGGCCAATTGGATAGATCGGTAGAATTATTTTCCCAGGTTTAAAAAGGCGGTAATTTGAGGTTCCGATATGGTTGCAATTAACTTTGGCAGTTTTCGTGCTAGGACAGTCGTTTATGCACCATTTTAAAGCATTAAAATTGCCATTTGTTTTGGTATATAATTTATTGCATAATGTATTTTTAGAAAATGGCCAATTGGATAGATCGGTAGAATTATTTTCCCAGGTTTAAAAAGGCGGTAATTTGAGGTTCCGATATGGTTGTGAATAACTTTGACAGTTTTCATGCTATGACAGTCATTTATGCATCATTTTAAAGCATTATGATTGCACTTTAATTTGGTATATCATTTGTGGCACAATGTGTTCGTCTAAAAAATGGTCAATTTGAAGAATCGGTAGAATTATTGTTCTATGTTTAAAAACGCAGTAATTTGAGGTTCCGATATGGTTGCTAATAACTTTGACAGTTTTCATGCTAGGGCAATAGTTTATGCATCATTTTAAAGCATTACAGTTGCACTTTATTCTGGTGTATATTTTGTGGCATAATGAATTTTTACAAAAGTTGGATAGATCGGTATATTTATTGGTACAGGTTTAAAAATGCGGTAATTCAAGGCTCCGATATGGTTGCAAATAACTTTTATAGTTTTCATGTTATAACAGTCGTTTATATATCTTTTTATTGCATTATAGTTGCCATTTGTTTTGGTATATAATTTATTGCATAATATATTTTAGAAAATTGCCAATTGGATAGATCGGTAGAATTATTTTCACAGCTTTAAAAAGGCGGTAATTTGAGGTTCCGATATGGTTGCAAATAACATTGACAGTTTTCATGCTATGACAGTCATTTATGCATCATTTTAAAGCATTATGATTGCACTTTAATATGGTATATAATTTGTAGCATAATGTGCGTTTTTACTAATTGGTGAATTTGATAGATCGGTAGAATTATTGTTCAATGTTTAATAAACGCGGTAATCTGAGGTTCCGATATGGCTGCAATTAACTTTGGCAGTTTTCGTGCTAGGACAGTCGTTTATGCACCATTTTAAAGCATTAAAATTGCCATTTGTTTTGGTATATAATTTATTGCATAATGTATTTTTAGAAAACGGCCAATTGGATAAATCGGTAGAATTATTTTCTCAGGTTTAAAAACGCGGTAATTTGAGGTTCCGATATGGTTGTGAATAACTTTGACAGTTTTCATGCTATGACAGTCATTTATGCATCATTTTAAAGCATTACAGTTGCACTTTGTTTTTGTGTATAATTTGTGTCAGTCATTTATGCATCATTTTAAAGCATTATGATTGCACTTTAATTTGGTATATCATTTGTGGCACAATGTGTTCGTCTAAAAAATGGTCAATTTGAAGGATCGGTAGAATTGTTGTTGTATGTTTAAAAACGCGGTAATTTGAGGTTCCGATATGGTTGCAAATAATTTTGACAGTTTTCATGCTAGGGCAATAGTTTATGCATCATTTTAAAGCATTACAGTTGCACTTTATTTTGGTGTATAATTTGTGGCATAATGAATTTTTACAAAAGTTGGATAGATCGGTATATTTATTGGTACAGGTTTAAAAATGCGGTAATTCATGGCTCCGATATGGTTGCAAATAACTTTTATAGTTTTCATGTTATAACAGTCGTTTATATATCTTTTTATTGCCTTATAGTTGACATTTGTTTTGGTATATAATTTATTGCATAATATATTTTTAGAAAATTGCCAATTGGATAGATCGGTAGAATTATTTTCACAGCTTTAAAAAGGCGGTAATTTGAGGTTCCGATATGGTTGCAAATAACATTAACAGTTTTCATGCTATGACAGTCATTTATGCTTCATTTTAAAGCATTATGATTGCACTTTAATATGGTATATAATTTGTAGCATATGTGTTAGAATTAATTGTTCTATGTTTAATAAACGCGGTAATCTGAGGTTCCGATATGGCTGCAATTAATTTTGGCAGTTTTCGTGCTATTGCATAATGTATTTTTTGAAAACGGCCAATTGGATAAATCGGTAGAATTATTTTCCCAGGTTTAAAAACGCGGTAATTTGAGGTTCCGATATGGTTGTGAATAACTTTCACAGTTTTCATGCTATGACAGTCATTTATGCATCATTTTAAAGCATTACAGTTGCACTTTGTTTTTGTGTATAATTTGTGGCATAATGAATTTTTACAAAAATTGGATAGATCGGTATATTTATTGGTACAGGTTTAAAAATGCGGTAATTTAAGGCCCCGATATGGTTGCAAATAACTTTTATAGTTTTCATGTTATAACAGTCGTTTATACATCTTTTTATTGCATTTTAGTTCCCATTTGTTTTGGTATATAATTTATTGCATAATGTATTTTTAGAAGATGGCCAATTGGATAGATCGATAGAATTATTTTCCCAGGTTTAAAAAGGCGGTAATTTGAGGTTCCGATATGGTTGTGAATTACTTTGACAGTTTTCATGCTATGACAGTCATTTATGCATCAGTTTAGAGCATTATGATTGCACTTTAATTTGGTATATCATTTGTGGCATAATGTGTTCGTCTAAAAAATGGTCAATTTGATGGATCGGTAGAATTATTGTTCTATGTTTAAAAACGCGGTAATTTGAGGTTCCGATATGGTTGCAAATAACTTTGGCAGTTTTCGTGCATTATTTTAAAGCATTATGATTGCACTTTAATATGGTATATAATTTGTAGCATAATGTGTGTTTTTACAAATTGGTCAATTTGATAGATCGGTAGAATTATTGCTCTATGTTTAAAAACGCGGTAATTTGAGGTTCCGATATGGTTGTGAATAACTTTGACAGTTTTCATGCTATGACAGTCATTTATGCATCATTTTAAAGCATTACAGTTGCACTTTATTTTGGTGTATAATTTGTGGCATAATGAATTTTTACAAAAGTTGGATAGATCGGTATATTTATTGGTACAGGTTTAAAAATGCGGTAATTCAAGGCTCCGATATGGTTGCAAATAACTTTTATAGTTTTCATGTTATAACAGTCGTTTATATATCTTTTTATACCCTCCACCACCATCAGTGGTGATAGAGGGTATATATAAGTTTGTCATTCCGTGTGTAACACCTAGAAATATTCACCTGAGACCTAACAAAGTATATATATTCTTGATCCTTATGAAATTCTGAGTCGATTTAGCTATGTCCGTCTGTCTGTCTGTCTGTCTGTCTGGTTAAAACACGCTCACGTTAAAACTAAGCAAAAGAAATCAGCCAAACACTAAGAATATTCATTATTGTCCTAAGCAGTTTGGTATTGAAAATCAGCAAAATCGGTTCACAACGTAAAAAGTTATAAGTAAAAATTTCAGACTACCTCGAAAAAAATTACGGTTTTTACATAATTCTTTTGAAGTTTTCTCGGAAACTACCAAAGATATTTCGATGAATTTTGTCACACACTATTTTTTCAGGGCAGTAATCAATTATGTTCAAAATCTTTACAATCGGTCCAATATTTCCCATAGCCCCCATACAATGGTATATATTCCCGGAAATTAGTTTATCGTTAATAACTCCCTCAAATATATCGGTATCAACACAAAATTTTGTACATGCAAATATAATATGAACAGAAATCATACTATCAACGCACATCTCAGTCGGTCCACAATTGGTCATAGCTCTCATATAAGGTCCACTTCCGAAAATCACCTAAACGCACATATTTCTTTGATGAGTAAAGCTATTGTGATAAAAGTCGAGTTAAATATGTTTTGTATACACACAAATCATTCTACCAAATTTTTTACGGATCGGTCCATTATTGGTCATAGCTCCCATATAAGGCCCACTTTCGAAAATCATTTAAAAGCTCATATATCATTGTCAAACAAAGCTATCTTGATAAAATTCGACACAAATATGTTTAGTCTAAATATGAATCACTCTACGAAATTTTTTCCGGATAGGCCAATAATTGGTCATAGCTCCCATATAAGGTCCACTTCCGAAAATCACTTAAACGCATATATCAATGAATTATAAAGCTATGGGGATAAAATTCGACACAAATATGTTTTGTATACATACAAATCATTTTACAATTTTTTTTACGGATCGGTCCATTATTGGTCATAGCTTCCATATAAGGCCCACTTCCGAAAATCACTTAAAAACACATATTTCATTGTCAAATAAAGCTATCGTGATAAAATTCGACATAAATAGATTTTGTCTAAATATGAATTACTCTACTAAATTTTTTCCGAATAGGCCCATAATTGGTCATAGCTCCCATATAAGGTCCACTTCCGAAAATCACTTAAACGCATATATTTTATTGAATTCTAAAGTTATCGGGATGAAATTCGACAAAAATATGTTTTGTGTACATTAAAATCATTCCACCAAATTTTTTACGGATCGGTTCATTATTGGTCATAGCTCCCATATAAGGCCCACTTTCGAACATCACATAAAAGCACATATTTCGTTGTCAAATAAAGCTATCTTGATAAAATTCGACACAAATATGTTTTGTCTTTATATGAGTCACTCTACGAAATTTTTTCCGGATAGGCTCATAATAGGTCATAGCCCCCATATAAGGTCCACTTCCGAAAATCAATTAAACGAATATATTTCATTAAATTCTAAAGCTATAAGGATAAAATTCGACTTGAATATGTAATGTGTACATATAAATCATTCTACCACTTCTTCCCCGGATCGGTCCATTATTGGTGATAGCTCCCATATAAGCCCCACTTACGAAAATTACTTAATCGCACATATTTCATTGTTAAATAAAGTTATCTTGATAAAATTCGACACAAATATGTATTGTCTTTATATGAATCACTCTACGAAATTTTTTTTGCGGATAGGCTCCCATAGAGGGTCCACATACGAAAATCACTTAAACGCATATATTTCTTTGAATAATAAGGCTATCGGGATGAAGTACGACTTGAATATGTTTTGTGAGCATATAAATAATTCTACCAAATTTTTTCCGGATTGATCCATATATTATAGTAGCTCCTATATAAGGTCCACTTCAAAAAAATCACTTAAACGCACATATTTCATTATCAAATAAAGGTATCTTGATAAAATTCGACACAAATATGTTTTGTGTAAGGTCATAGCTCCTATTCATATAAAGTCCACTTCCGAAAATCACCTAAACGCAAATATTTCATTAATTAATAAATCTATTGTAGTAATCATTATACTTAATCATTATACAAAATTTTTTCTTTATCGGTTGATAATTGGTCACAACTCCCATATAAGGTCCATTTCCGAAAATTACTCAAATGCACTTGATAATCAAAGTTATCGGGATAAAATTCGACATAAATGTTTATTTTGTATACATAAATCATTCTACGGATTTTTTTCTTCCGGATCGGTCCATAGGTTGTCTTAGCTCCCATATAAGGTATACTTCTGAAAATCACTTAATATCACTTAATTCGTAATTAAATGCTTATATCCGGATAAAATTCAAAATGAGTATGTTCTGTGTACTGATATATCATTATATTAAAATGTTTTCAAACTGGCCTATTAATATACATACATATTTCTCGACATAATTAAAATTAGTTTGACATATGCATAAATGTTAGTACCCTCAATAAGGAAACAAAAATTTCGCCAAGTTATCTAAAAATTAGATAGTTAAATGGGTCTCAATGAAAAGTTGCTTTCTGGTGGAGGGTATTTAAGATTCGGCAGAGCCGAATATAGCACTCTAACTTGTTATTGCATTATAGTTGCCATTTGTTTTGGTATATAATTTATTGCATAATATATTTTTAGAAAATTGCCAATTGGATAGATCGGTAGAATTAATTTCACAGCTTTAAAAAGGCGGTAATTTGAGGTTCCGATATGGTTGTAAATAACATTTACAGTTTTCATGCTATGACAGTCATTTATGCATCAGTTTAGAGCATTATGATTGCACTTTAATTTGGTATATCATTTGTGGCATAATGTGTTCGTCTAAAAAATGGTCAATTTGATGGATCGGTAGAATTATTGTTCTATGTTTAATAAACGCGGTAATCTGAGGTTCCGATATGGCTGCAATTAACTTTGGCAGTTTTCGTGCTAGGACAGTCGTTTATGCACCATTTTAAAGCATTAAAATTGCCATTTGTTTTGGTATATAATTTATTGCATAATGTATTTTTGGAAAACGGCCAATTGGATAAATCGGTAGAATTATTTTCCCAGCTTTAAAAACGCGGTAGTTTGAGGTTCCGATATGGCTGCAAATAACATTGACAGTTTTCACGCTATGACAGTCATTTATGCTTCATTTTAAAGCATTATGATTGCACTTTAATATGGTATATAATTTGTAGCATAATGTGTGTTTTTACTAATTGGTGAATTTGATAGATCGGTAGAATTATTGTTCTATGTTAAATAACGCGGTAATCTGAGGTTCCGATATGGCTGCAATTAACTTTGGCAGTTTTCGTGCTAGGACAGTCGTTTATGCACCTTTTTAAAGCATTAAAATTGCCATTTGTTTTGGTATGTAATTTATTGCATAATGTATTTTTAGAAAACGGCCAATTGGATAAATCGGTAGAATTATTTTCCCAGGTTTAAAAACGCGGTAATTTGAGGTTCCGATATGGTTGTGAATAACTTTGACAGTTTTCATGCTATGACAGTCATTTATGCATCATTTTACAGGTTCAAAAATGCGGTAATTTAAGGCTCCGATATGGTTGCAAATAACTTTTATAGTTTTCATGTTATAACAGTCGTTTATATATCTTTTTATTGCATTATAGTTGCCATTTGCTTTGGTATATTATTTATTCCATAATATATTTTTGGAAAATGGCCAATTGGATAGATCGGTAGAATTATTTTCACAGCTTTAAAAACGCGTTAGTTTGAGGTTCCGATATGGCTGCAAATAACATTGACAGTTTTCACGCTATGACAGTCATTTATGCATCATTTTAGAGCATTATGATTGCACTTTAATATGGTATATCATTTGTAGCATAATGTGTATTTTTACAAATTGGTCAATTTGATAGATCGGTAGAATTATTGTTCTATGTTTAATAAACGCAGTAATCTGAGGTTCCGATATGGTTGCAATTAACTTTGGCAGTTTTCGTGCTAGGACAGTCGTTTATGCACCATTTTAAAGCATTAAAATTGCCATTTGTTTTGGTATATAATTTATTGCATAATGTATTTTTAGAAAATGGCCAATTGGATAGATCGGTAGAATTATTTTCCCAGGTTTAAAAAGGCGTTAATTTGAGGTTCCGATATGGTTGTGAATAACTTTGACAGTTTTCATGCTATGACAGTCATTTATGCATCATTTTAAAGCATTATGATTGCACTTTAATTTGGTATATCATTTGTGGCACAATGTGTTCGTCTAAAAAATGGTCAATTTGAAGGATCGGTAGAATTATTGTTCTATGTTTAAAAACGCGGTAATTTGAGGTTCCGATATGGTTGCAAATAACTTTGACAGTTTTCATGCTAGGGCAATAGTTTATGCATCATTTTAAAGCATTACAGTTGCACTTTATTTTGGTGTATAATTTGTGGCATAATGAATTTTTACAAAAGTTGGATAGATCGGTATATTTATTGGTACAGGTTTAAAAATGCGGTATTTCAAGGCTCCGATATGGTTGCAAATAACTTTTATAGTTTTCATGTTATAACAGTCGTTTATATATCTTTTTATTGCATTATAGTTGCCATTTGTTTTGGTATATAATTTATTGCATAATATATTTTTAGAAAATTGCCAATTGGATAGATCGGTAGAATTATTTTCACAGCTTTAAAAAGGCGGTAATTTGAGGTTCCGATATGGTTGCAAATAACATTGACAGTTTTCATGCTATGACAGTCATTTATGCTTCATTTTAAAGCATTATGATTGCACTTTAATATGGTATATAATTTGTAGCATAATGTGTGTTTATACTAATTGGAGAATTTGATGGATCGGTAGAATTATTGTTCTATGTTTAATAAACGCGGTAATCTGAGGTTCCGATATGGCTGCAATTAACTTTGGCAGTTTTCGTGCTAGGACAGTCGTTTATGCACCATTTTAAAGCATTAAAATTGCCATTTGTTTTGGTATATAATTTATTGCATAATGTATTTTTTGAAAACGGCCAACTGGATAAATCGGTAGAATTATTTTCCCAGGTTTAAAAACGCGGTAATTTGAGGTTCCGATATGGTTGTGAATAACTTTGACAGTTTTCATGCTATGACAGTCATTTATGCATCATTTTAAAGCATTACAGTTGCACTTTGTTTTTGTGTATAATTTGTGGCATAATGAATTTTTACCAAAATTGGATAGATCGGTATATTTATTGGTACAGGTTTAAAAATGCGGTAATTTAAGGCCCCGATATGGTTGTAAATAACTTTTATAGTTTTCAAGTTATAACAGTCGTTTATACATCTTTTTATTGCATTTTAGTTGCCATTTGTTTTGGTATATAATTTATTGCATAATGTATTTTTAGAAGATGGCCAATTGGATAGATCGATAGAATTATTTTCACAGCTTTAAAAAGGCGGTAATTTGAGGTTCCGATATGGTTGTGAATTACTTTGACAGTTTTCATGCTATGACAGTCATTTATGCATCAGTTTAGAGCATTATGATTGCACTTTAATTTGGTATATCATTTGTGGCATAATGTGTTCGTCTAAAAAATGGTCAATTTGATGGATCGGTAGAATTATTGTTCTATGTTTAAAAACGCGGTCATTTGAGGTTCCGATATGGTTGCAAATAACTTTGACAGTTTTCATGCTAGGGCATTAGTTTACGCATCATTTTAAAGCATTACAGTTCCACTTTATTTTTGTGTATAGTTTGTGGCATAATGAATTTTTACAAAAATTGGATAGATCGGTATATTTATTGGTACAGGTTCAAAAATGCGGTAATTTAAGGCTCCGATATGGTTGCAAATAACTTTTATAGTTTTCATGTTATAACAGTCGTTTATATATCTTTTTATTGCATTATAGTTGCCATTTGCTTTGGTATATAATTTATTCCATAATATATTTTTGGAAAATGGCCAATTGGATTGATCGGTAGAATTATTTTCACAGCTTTAAAAACGCGGTAGTTTGAGGTTCCGATATGGCTGCAAATAACATTGACAGTTTTCACGCTATGACAGTCATTTATGCATCATTTTAAAGCATTATGATTGCACTTTAATATGGTATATCATTTGTAGCATAATGTGTATTTTTACAAATTGGTCACTTTGATAGATCGGTAGAATTATTGTTCTATGTTTAATAAAAGCAGTAATCTGAGGTTCCGATATGGTTGCAATTAACTTTGGCAGTTTTTGTGCTAGGAAGTCGTTTATGCACCATTTTAAAGCATTAAAATTGCCATATGTTTTGGTATATAATTTATTGCATAATGTATTTTTAGAAAATGGCCAATTGGATAGATCGGTAGAATTATTTTCCCAGGTTTAAAAAGGCGGTAATTTGAGGTTCCGATATGGTTGTGAATAACTTTGACAGTTTTCATGCTATGACAGTCATTTATGCATCAGTTTAGAGCATTATGATTGCACTTTAATTTGGTATATCATTTGTGGCATAATTTGTTCGTCTAAAAAATGGTCAATTTGATGGATCGGTAGAATTATTGTTCTATGTTTAAAAACGCGGTAATTTGAGGTTCCGATATGGTTGCAAATAACTTTGACAGTTTTCATGCTAGGGCAATAGTTTATGCATCATTTTAAAGCATTACAGTTGCACTTTATTTTGGTGTATAATTTGTGGCATAATGAATTTTTACAAAAATTGAATAGATCGGTATATTTATTGGTACAGGTTCAAAAATGCGGTAATTTAAGGCTCCGATATGGTTGCAAATAACTTTTATAGTTTTCATGTTATAACAGTCGTTTATATATCTTTTTATTGCATTTGCTTTGGTATATAATTTATTCCATAATATATTTTTGGAAAATGGCCAATTGGATAGATCGGTAGAATTATTGTTCTATGTTTAAAAACGCGGTAGTTTGAGGTTCCGATATGGCTGCAAATAACATTGACAGTTCTCACGCTATGACAGTCATTTATGCATTCATTTTAAAGCATTATGATTGCACTTTAATATGGTATATCATTTGTAGCATAATGTGTATTTTTACTAAATTGGTCAATTTGATAGATCGGTAGAATTACTGTTCTATGTTTAATAAACGCGGTAGTTTGAGGTTCCGATATGGCTGCAAAAACCATTGACAGTTTTCACGCTATGACAGTCATTTATGCATCATTTTAAAGCATTATGATTGCACTTTAATTTGGTATATCATTTGTGGCACAATGTGTTCGTCTAAACACCACCATGCACCATTTTAAAGCATTAAAATTCCCATTTGTTTTGGTATATAATTTATTGCATAATGTATTTTTAGAAAATGGGCAATTGGATAGATCGGTAGAATTATTTCCAGGTTTAAAAAGGCGGTAATTTGAGGTTCCGATATGGTTGTGAATAACTTTGACAGTTTTCATGCTATGACAGTCATTTATGCATCATTTTAAAGCATTATGATTGCACTTTAATATGGTATATAATTTGTAGCATAATGTGTGTTTTTACAAATTGGTCAATTTGACAGATCGGTAGAATTATTGTTCTATGTTTAATAAAAGCAGTAATCTGAGGTTCCGATATGGTTGCAATTAACTTTGGCAGTTTTCGTGCTAGGACAGTCGTTTATGCACCATTTTAAAGCATTAAAATTGCCATTTGTTTTGGTATATAATTATTGCATAATGTATTTTAAGAAAATGGCCAATTGGATAGATCGGTAGAATTATTTTCCCAGCTTTAAAAGGCGGTAATTTGAGGTTCCGATATGGTTGTGAATAACTTTGACAGTTTTCATGCTATGACAGTCATTTATGCATCAGTTTAGAGCATTATGATTGCACTTTAATTTGGTATACCATTTGTGGCATAATGTGTTCGTCTAAAAATGGTCAATTTGATGGATCGGTAGAATTATTGTTCTATGTTTAAAAACGCGGTAATTTGAGGTTCCGATACGGTTGCAAATAACTTTGACAGTTTTTATGCTAGGGCAATAATTTATGCATCATTTTAAAGCATTACAGTTGCACTTTATTTTGGTGTATAATTTGTGGCATAATGAATTTTTACAAAAGTTGGATAGATCGGTATATTTATTGGTACAGGTTTAAAAATGCAGCAATTCAAGGCTCCGATATGGTTGCAAATAACTTTTATAGTTTTCATGTTATAACAGTCGTTTATATATCTTTTTATTGTATTATAGTTGCCATTTGTTTTGGTATATATTTTATTGCATAATATATTTTTAGAAAATTGCTAATTGGATAGATCGGTAGAATTATTTTCACAGCTTTAAAAAGGCGGTAATTTGAGGTTCCGATATGGTTGCAAATAACATTGACAGTTTTCATGCTATGACAGTCATTTATGCTTCATTTTAAAGCATTATGATTGCACTTTAATATGGTATATAATTTGTAGCATAATGTGTGTTTTTACTAATTGGTGAGTTTGATAGATCGGTAGAATTATTGTTCTATGTTTAATAAACGCGGTAATCTGAGGTTCCGATATGGCTGCAATTAACTTTGGCAGTTTTCGTGCTAGGACAGTCGTTTATACACCATTTTAAAGCATTATGATTGCACTTTAATATGGTATATAATTTGTAGCATAATGTGTGTTTTTACAAATTGGTCAATTTGATAGATCGGTAGAATTATAGTTCTATGTTTAATAAAAGCAGTAATCTGAGGTTCCGATATGGTTGCAATTAACTTTGGCAGTTTTCGTGCTAGGACAGTCGTTTATGCACCATTTTAAAGCATTAAAATTGTCATTTGTTTTGGTATATAATATATTGCATAATGTATTTTAAGAAAATGGCCAATTGGATAGATCGGTAGAATTATTTTCCCAGGTTTAAAAAGGCGGTAATTTGAGGTTCCGATATGGTTGTGAATAACTTTGACAGTTTTCATGCTATGACAGTCATTTATGCATCAGTTTAGAGCATTATGATTGCACTTTAATTTGGTATATCATTTGTGGCGTAATGTGTTCGTCTAAAACATGGTCAATTTGATGATGAGGTTCCGATATGGTTGCAAATAACTTTGACAGTTTTCATGCTAGGGCAATAGTTTATGCATCATTTTAAAGCATTACAGTTGCACTTTATTTTGGTGTATAATTTGTGGCATAATGAATTTTTACAAAAGTTGGATAGATCGGTATACTTATTGGTACAGGTTTAAAAATGCGGTAATTCAAGGCTCCGATATGGTTGCAAATAACTTTTATAGTTTTCATGTTATAACAGTCGTTTATATATCTTTTTATTGCATTATAGTTGCCATTTGTTTTGGTATACACCTATCCCTCGTTTTGCACGATACTTGTTTTGCACGATACTTGTTTTGCACGATTTCGATTTAACACGATATTTTTATTTCTCGTGTAAATCGAGGGATGAAAAATACCTCGTTTTGCACGATTTTTTTTATTTAAATGAAAACAAGCTTTTGACACAATTTATAGAAGAAAATAACTAAAACAACATTTATTTACTGAGACCCAGCAAAAATAAAACGAAGTACCTCCAAAAGAATAACATTTACCACCACTTCAAAAGTAGTATATACTAATTGAATTTTTTTACCTTCTGAGGAAGTGATGTTTAAAGACTTCCGAAGAAGCGAAATTATTGAAAGATATATTTTTTGTTCTTACATTTTTATGAGATACAAAATTTTGTATTTGGGCTTTTGTATTAAATGTGTCTATTACCCTAATTGATGTTAAACTTATTTAAGTCAAATTAGTTGTATTGTATAATACTACAATTTCTCTTCCGAATAGCTTCCAAAAAAAGAGCATTAAAATTACTTCATGGGATTGACTTCAGAAGTAGTGAATTTGGAAACATAGGACAGCCATCCTATAACAAGCCTGTGTTAAAATTATCACTTCTTCGGGTCTTTTTCAGTACTTCCATGGAGTAAATTCTACTTCTTTTTCGCTTCTTTTAAAGTTTTTTTGCTGGGTATTTAACTATTTTATTAAAAATACAGATAATAAATATTATTATGGCAACATTAATAATGGCATTAAAAAGGGAATTTCCCGTTTGTGTACTTAAACAATATAAATTCTAAAATGTACTACAGGTAATTTAACTGTTTTTATTAATAACGATAATAATCAACGATATTTAAAAGGGAATTCCCTGTTTATGTAGGTACATACATATACTGAGCTTGTCAAATAAAATGAAATGGTTTTCTTTTGTTTCCCAGCAAAAAAAGTGTGGAAAAAGATGTAGAATTTTCATCACAACTAGTAACCCGAAGTGCTTCAAATTCAGGTGAAAAACCTATGAATTTTACATAAGCGTGTCATTGGAAGGATGTTGTTCATTTTTGACAACTTTGAACTACATCTAATCTTATCTTTAGAAGCTGTAAAAATCCGATATTTATATGTCAAAAATAAACCACGCTTATGTAAATTTCATTGGTTTTTCATCAAAATTTGAAGTAATTCGAATATGTTGTTTGTAGTGACTTTTCTACATCTCTTTCCTCATTTTTAACTGTGTTTTCATTTTTAAGGATATGTTTGGTTTATAAAAGCGAAAAGTATGCAATCGCATTTTTAGATGTGATTAAGATGTCGTTTGTAAAGTATGACATAAATTATTTTTTGCTGGGTTGCTTTGCTACGTTAAGGCCCAAATAGACTACACAAGCGGCTTATCAAACATACTTTTTTCATTCGCACACACACTACACAAACATTGCTCGTACAAACACCGATTTTTTCACGTTTTTGTGGACTTGAAAAGATACAGATGACAATTTTTCTTATAAATGGACATTTTGTGAAAATTTTGTTGTTAATAAATATAAACAATACAAACGGTTTGAAAAAAATTCAATATGTTTGTGTAAAAATCAAATTTTTTAAATTTTTGTACAAACAAACAGCCAGCATTTGTACAAACACGAAACACCCTCATACACTACACAACAGGCTTGCACAAACGTAAAATATTGGTATGTTTGTCAAGCCGCTTGTGTAGTCTATTTGGGCCTTTATTCACATTAAAAAAATAAAATTATATTAAAAAAATAATATATGTATAAACCAGTTTTTGTAATTTTTCGTTTTACACGATTTTCCATACAAATTTTTTTGAATTCGTTTTACACGATTTTCTCGGGAACGTATCTATCGTGCAAAACGAGGGACAGGTGTATAATTTATTGCATAATATATTTTTAGAAAATTGCCAATTGGATAGATCGGTAAATTATTTTCACAGCTTTAAAAACGCGGTAATTTGAGGTTCCGATATGGATGCAAATAACATTGACAGTTTTCATGCTTTGACAGTCATTTTTTAATATGGTGTATAATTTGTAGCATAATGTGTGGTTTTACTAATTGGTGAATTTGATAGATCGGTAGAATTATTGTTCTATGTTTAATAAACGCGGTAATCTGAGGTTCCGATATGGCTGCAATTAACTTTGGCAGTTTTCGTGCTAGGACAGTCGTTTATGCACCATTTTAAAGCATTAAAATTGCCATTTGTTTTGGTATATAATTTATTGCATAATGTATTTTTAGAAAACGGCCAATTGGATAAATCGGTAGAATTATTTTCCCAGGTTTAAAAACGCGGTAATTTGAGGTTCCGATATGGTTGTGAATAACTTTGACAGTTTTCATGCTATGACAGTCATTTATGCATCAGTTTAGAGCATTATGATTGCACTTTAATTTGGTATATCATTTGTGGCATAATGTGTTCGTCTAAAAAATGGTCAATTTGATGGATCGGTAGAATTATTGTTCTATGTTTAAAAACGCGGTAATTTGAGGTTCCGATATGGTTGCAAATAACTTTGACAGTTTTCATGCTAGGGCAATAGTTTATGCATCATTTTAAAGCATTACAGTTGCACTTTATTTTGGTGTATAATTTGTGGCATAATGAATTTTTACAAAAGTTGGATAGATCGGTATATTTATTGGTACAGGTTTAAAAATGCGGTAATTCAAAGCTCCGATATGGTTGCAAATAACTTTTATAGTTTTCATGTTATAACAGTCGTTTATATATCTTTTTATTGCATTATAGTTGCCATTTGTTTTGGTATATAATTTATTGCATAATATATTTTTAGAAAATTGCCAATTGGATAGATCGGTAGAATTATTTTCACAGCTTTAAAAAGGCGGTAATATGAGGTTCCGATATGGTTGCAAATAACATTGACAGTTTTCATGCTACGACAGTCATTTATGCTTCATTTTAAAGCATTATGATTGCACTTTAATATGGTATATAATTTGTAGCATAATATGTGTTTTTACAAATTGGTCAATTTGATAGATCGGTAGAATTATTGTTCTATGTTTAATAAACGCGGCAATTAACTTTGGCAGTTTTCGTGCTAGGACAGTCGTTTATGCACCATTTTAAAGCATTAAAATTGCCATTTGTTTTGGTATATAATTTATAGCATAATGTATTTTTAGAAAACGGCCAATTGGATAAATCGGTAGAATTATTTTCACAGCTTTAAAAAGGCGGTAATTTGAGGTTCCGATATGGTTGTGAATAACTTTGACAGTTTTCACGCTATGACAGTCATTTATGCATCATTTTAAAGCATTATGATTGCACTTTAATATGGTATATCATTTGCAGCATAATGTGTATTTTTACAAATTGGTCAATTTGATAGATCGGTAGAATTATTGTTCTATGTTTAAAAACGCGGTAATTTGAGGTTCCGATATGGTTGCAAATAACATTGGCAGTTTTCATGCTATGACAGTCATTTATGCATCATTTTAAAGCATTACAGTTGCACTTTGTTTTTGTGTATAATTTGTGACATAATGAATTTTTACAAAAATTGGATAGATCGGTATATTTATTGGTACAGGTTTAAAAATGCGGTAATTTAAGGCCCCGATATGGTTGCAAATAACTTTTATAGTTTTCATGTTATAGCAGTCGTTTATACATCTTTTTATTGCATTTTAGTTGCCATCTGTTTTGGTATATAATTTATTGCATAATGTATTTTTAGAAGATGGCCAATTGGAAAGATCGATAGAATTATTTTCCCAGGTTTAAAAAGGCGGTAATTTGAGGTTCCGTTATGGTTGTGCAATAACATTGACAGTTTTCATGCTATGACAGTCATTTATGCATCAGTTTAGAGCATTATGATTGCACTTTAATTTGGTATATCATTTGTGGCATAATGTGTTCGTCTAAAAAATGGTCAATTTGATGGATCGGTAGAATTATTGTTCTATGTTTAAAAACGCGGTAATTTGAGGTTCCGATATGGTTGCAAATAACTTTGACAGTTTTCATGCCAGGGCATTAGTTTACGCATCATTTTAAAGCATTACAGTTGCACTTTATTTTGGTGTATAATTTGTGGTATAATGAATTTTTACAAAAATAGATAGATCGGTATATTTATTGGTACAGGTTCAAAAATGCGGTAATTTAAGGCTCCGATATGGTTGCAAATAACTTTTATAGTTTTCATGTTATAACAGTCGTTTATATATCTTTTTATTGCATTATAGTTGCCATTTGCTTTGGTATATAATTTATTCCATAATATATTTTTGGAAAATGGCCAATTGGATAGATCGGTAGAATTATTTTCACAGCTTTAAAAACGCGGTAGTTTGAGGTTCCGATATGGCTTCAAATAACATTGAAAGTTTTCACGCTATGACAGTCATTTATGCATCATTTTAAAGCATTATGATTGCACTTTAATATGGTATATCATTTGTAGCATAATGTGTATTTTTACAAATTGGTCAATTTGATAGATCGGTAGAATTATTGTTCTATGTTTAATAAACGCAGTAATCTGAGGTTCCTATATGGTTGCAATTAACTTTGGCAGTTTTCGTGCTAGGACAGTCGTTTATGCACCATTTTAAAGCATTAAAATTGCCATTTGTTTTGGTATATAATTTATTGCATAATGTATTTTTAGAAAATGGCCAATTGGATAGATCGGTAGAATTATTTTCCCAGGTTTAAAAAGGCGGTAATTTGAGGTTCCGATATGGTTGTGAATAACTTTGACAATTTTCATGCTATGATAGTCATTTATGCATCATTTTAAAGCATTATGATTGCACTTTAATTTGGTATATCATTTGTGGCACAATGTGTTCGTCTAAAAAATGGTCAATTTGAAGGATCGGTAGAATTATTGTTCTATGTTTAAAAACGCGGTAATTTGAGGTTCCGATATGGTTGCAAATAACTTTGACAGTTTTCATGCTAGGGCAATAGTTTATGCATCATTTTAAAGCATTACAGTTGCACTTTATTTTGGTGTATAATTTGTGGCATAATGAATTTTTACAAAAGTTGGATAGATCGGTATATTTATTGGTACACGTTTAAAAATGCGGTAATTCAAGGCTCCGATATGGTTGCAAATAACTTTTATAGTTTTCATGTTATAACAGTCGTTTATATATCTTTTTATTGCATTATAGTTGCCATTTGTTTTGGTATATAATTTATTGCATAATATATTTTAGAAAATTGCCAATTGGATAGATCGGTAGAATTATTTTCACAGCTTTAAAAAGGCGGTAATTTGAGGTTCCGATATGGTTGCAAATAACATTGACAGTTTTCATGCTATGACAATCATTTATGCATCATTTTAAAGCATTACGATTGCACTTTAATATGGTATATAATTTGTAGCATAATGTCTGTTTTTACAAATTGGTCAATTTGATAGATCTTTAGAATTATTGTTCTATGTTTAATAAACGCGGTAATCTGAGGTTCCGATATGGCTGCAATTAACTTTGGCAGTTTTCGTGCTAGGACAGTCGTTTATGCACCATTTTAAAGCATTAAAATTGCCATTTGTTTTGGTATATAATTTATTGCATAATGTATTTTTAGAAAACGGCCAATTGGATAAATCGGTAGAATTACTTTCCCAGGTTTAAAAAGGCGGTAATTTGAGGTTCCGATATGGTTGCAAATAACATTGGCAGTTTTCATGCTATGACAGTCATTTATGCATCATTTTAAAGCATTACAGTTGCACTTTGTTTTTGTGTATAATTTGTGGCATAATAAATTTTTACAAAAATTGGATAGATCGGTATATTTATTGGTACAGGTTTAAAAATGCGGTAATTTAAGGCCCCGATATGGTTGCAAATAACTTTTATAGTTTTCATGTTATAACAGTCGTTTATACATCTTTTTATTGCATTTTTGTTGCCATTTGTTTTGGTATATAATTATTGCATAATGTATTTTAAGAAGATGGCCAATTGGATAGATCGATAGAATTATTTTTCCAGGTTTAAAAAGGCGGTAATTTGAGGTTCCGATATGGTTGTGAATTACTTTGACAGTTTTCATGCTATGACAGTCATTTATGCATCAGTTAGAGCATTATGATTGCACTTTAATTTGGTATATCATTTGTGGCATAATGTGTTCGTCTAAAAAATGGTCAATTTGATGTATCGGTAGAATTATTGTTCTATGTTTAAAAACGCGGTAATTTGAGGTTCCGATATGGTTGCAAATAACTTTGACAGTTTTCATGCTAGGGCATTAGTTTACGCATCATTTTAAAGCATTACAGTTGCACTTTATTTTGGTGTATAATTTGTGGCATAATGAATTTTTACAAAAATTGGATAGATCGGTATATTTATTGGTACAGGTTCAAAAATGCGGTAATTTAAGGCTCCGATATGGTTGCAAATAACTTTTATAGTTTTCATGTTATAACAGTCGTTTATATATCTTTTTATTGCATTATAGTTGCCATTTGCTTTGGTATATAATTTATTCCATAATATATTTTTGGAAAATGGCCAATTGGATAGATGGGTAAAATTATTTTCACAGCTTTAAAAACGCGGTAGTTTGAGGTTCCGATATGGCTGCAAATAACATTGACAGTTTTCATGCTATGACAGTCATTTATGCATCATTTTAAAGCATTATGATTGCACTTTAATATGGTATATCATTTGTAGCATAATGTGTATTTTTACAAATTGGTCAATTTGATAGATCGGTAGAATTATTGTTCTATGTTTAATAAACGCAGTAATCTGAGGTTCCGATATGGTTGCAATTAACTTTGGCAGTTTTCGTGCTAGGACAATCGTTTATGCACCATTTTAAAGCATTAAAATTGCCATTTGTTTTGGTATATAATTTATTGCATAATGTATTTTTAGAAAATGGCCAATTGGATAGATCGGTAGAATTATTTCCCAGGTTTAAAAAGGCGGTAATTTGAGGTTCCGATATGGTTGTGAATAACTTTGACAGTTTTCATGCTATGACAGTCATTTATGCATCAGTTTAGAGCATTATGATTGCACTTTAATTTGGTATATCATTTGTGGCATAATGTGTTCGTCTAAAAAATGGTCAATTTGATGGATCGGTAGAATTATTGTTCTATGTTTAAAAACGCGGTAATTTGAGGTTCCGATATGGTTGCAAATAACTTTGACAGTTTTCGTGCTAGGACAGTCGTTTATGCACCATTTAAAGCATTAAAATTGCCATTTGTTTTGGTATATAATTTATTGCATAATGTATTTTTAGAAAACGGCCAATTGGATAAATCGGTAGAATTATTTTCCCAGGTTTAAAAACGCGGTAATTTGAGGTTCCGATATGGTTGTGAATAACTTTGACAGTTTTCATGCTATGACAGTCATTTATGCATCATTTTAAAAGCACTTTGTTTTTGTGTATAATTTGTGGCATAATGAATTTTTACAAAAATTGGATAGATCGGTATATTTATTGGTACAGGTTTAAAAATGCGGTAATTTAAGGCCCCGATATGGTTGCAAATAACTTTTATAGTTTCATGTTATAACAGTCGTTTATACATCTTTTTATTGCATTTTAGTTGCCATTTGTTTTGGTATATAATTTATTGCATAATGTATTTGTAGAAGATGGCCATTGGATAGATCGATAGAATTATTTTCCCAGGTTTAAAAAGGCGGTAATTTGAGGTTCCGATATGGTTGCAAATAACATTGACAGTTTTCATGCTATGACAGTCATTTATGCATCAGTTTAGAGCATTATGATTGCACTTTAATTTGGTATATCATTTGTGGCATAATGTGTTCGTCTAAAAATGGTCAATTTGATCGGTAGAATTATTTTCCCAGGTTTAAAGACTGCGGTAATTTGAGGTTCCGATATGGTTGTGAATAACTTTGACAGTTTTCATGCTATGACAGTCATTTATGCATCATTTTAAAGCATTACATTTGCACTTTGTTTTTGTGTATAATTTGTGGCATAATGAATTTTTACAAAAATTGGATAGATCGGTATATTTATTGGTACAGGTTTAAAAATGCGGTAATTTAAGGCCCCGATATGGTTGCAAATAACTTTTATAGTTTCATGTTATAACAGTCGTTTATACATCTTTTTATTGCATTTTAGTTGCCATTTGTTTTGGTATATAATTTATTGCATAATGTATTTTTAGAAGATGGCCAATTGGATAGATCGATAGAATTATTTTCCCAGGTTTAAAAAGGCGGTAATTTGAGGTTCCGATATGGTTGTGTATAACTTTGACAGTTTTCATGCTATGACAGTCATTTATGCATCAGTTTAGAGCATTATGATTGCACTTTAATTTGGTATATCATTTGTGGCATAATGTGTTCGTCTAAAAAATGGTCAATTTGATGGATCGGTAGAATTATTGTTCTATGTTTAAAAACGCGGTAATTTGAGGTTCCGATATGGTTGCAAATAACTTTGACAGTTTTCATGCTAGGGCATTAGTTTACGCATCATTTTAAAGCATCACAGTTGCACTTTATTTTGGTGTATAATTTGTGGCATAATGAATTTTTACAAAAATTGGATAGATCGGTATATTTATTGGTACAGGTTCAAAAATGCGGTAATTTAAGGCTCCGATATGGTTGCAAATAACTTTTATAGTTTTCATGTTATAACAGTCGTTTATAAATCTTTTTATTGCATTATAGTTGCCATTTGCTTTGGTATATAATTTATTCCATAATATATTTTTGGGAAAATGGCCAATTGGATAGATCGGTAGAATTATTTTCACAGTTTTAAAACGCGGTAGTTTGAGGTTCCGATATGGCTGCAAATAACATTGACAGTTTTCACGCTATGACAGTCATTTATGCATCATTTTTAAAGCATTATGATTGCACTTTAATATGGTATATCATTTGTAGCATAATGTGTATTTTTACAAATTGGTCAATTTGATAGATCGGTAGAATTATTGTTCTATGTTTAATAAACGCAGTAAATCTGATGTTCCGATATGGTTGCAATAACTTTGGCAGTTTTCGTGCTAGGACAGTCGTTATGCACCATTTTTAAAAGCATTAAAATTGCCATTTGTTTTGGTATATAATTATTGCATAATGTATTTTAAGAAAATGGCCAATTGGATAGATCGGTAGAATTATTTTCCCAGGTTTAAAAAGGCGGCAATTTGAGGTTCCGATATGGTTGTGAATAACTTTGACAGTTTTCATGCTATGGCAGTCATTTATGCATCATTTTAAAGCATTATGATTGCACTTTAATTTGGTATATCATTTGTGGCACAATGTGTTCGTCTAAAAAATGGTCAATTTGATGGATCGGTAGAATTATGTTCTATGTTTAAAAACGCGGTAATTTGAGGTTCCGATATGGTTGCAAATAACTTTGACAGTTTTCGTGCTAGGGCAATAGTTTATGCATCATTTTAAAGCATTACAGTTGCACTTTATTTTGTGTATAATTTGTGGCATAATGAATTTTACAAAAGTTGGATAGATCGGTATATTTATTGGTACAGGTTTAAAAATGCGGTAATTCAAGGCTCCGATATGGTTGCAATAACTTTTATAGTTTTCATGTTATAACAGTCGTTTATATATATTTTTATTGCATTATAGTTGCCATTGTTTTGGTATATAATTTATTGCATAATATATTTTTAGGAAATTGCCAATTGGATAGATCGGTAGAATTATTTTCACAGCTTTAAAAAGGCGGTAATTGAGGTTCCGATATGGTTGCAAATAACATTGACAGTTTTCATGCTATGACAGTCATTTATGCATCATTTTAAAGCATTATGATTGCACTTTAATATGGTATATAATTGTAGCATAATGTGTGTTTTTACATTGACAGTTTTCATGCTATGACAGTCATTTATGCATCATTTTAAAGCATTACAGTTGCACTTTGTTTTTGTGTATAATTTGTGGCATAATGAATTTTTACAAAAAATTGGATAGATCGGTATATTTATTGGTACAGGTAAATAACTTTTATAGTTTTCATGTTATAACAGTCGTTAATACATCTTTTTATTGAATTTTAGTTGCCATTTGTTTTAGTATATAATTTATTGCATAATGTATTTTAAGAAGATGGCCAATTGGATAGATCGATAGAATTATTTTCCCAGGTTAAAAAGGCGGTAATTTGAGGTTCCGATATTGTTGTGAATTACTTTGACAGTTTTCGTGCTATGACAGTCATTTATGCATCAGTTTAGAGCATTATGATTGCACTTTAATTTGGTATATCATTTGTGGCATAATGTGTTCGTCTAAAAAATGGTCAATTTGATGGATCGTAGAATTATCGTTCTATGTTTAAAAACGCGGTAATTTGAGGTTCCGATATGGTTGCAAATAACTTTGACAGTTTTCATGCTAGGGCATTAGTTTACGCATCATTTTAAAGCATTACAGTTGCACATTATTTTGGTGTATAATTTGTGGCATAATGAATTTTTACAAAAATTGGATAGATCGGTATATTTATTGGTACAGGTTCAAAAATGCGGTAATTTAAGGCTCCGATATGGTTGCAAATAACTTTTATAGTTTTCATGTTATAACAGTCGTTTATATATTTTTATTGCATTATAGTTGCCATTTGCTTTGGTATATAATTTATTCCATAATATATTTTTGGAAAATGGCCAATTGGATAGATCGGTAGAATTATTTTCACAGCTTTAAAAACGCGGTAGTTTGAGGTTCCGATATGGCTGCAAATAACATTGACAGTT
>NW_023995994.1:0-72590 GCF_015586225.1 Lucilia sericata | reverse complement strand
TTAGTTAGTAGTTAGTTAGTTAGTAGTTAGTTAGTTAGTTAGTTAGTTAGTTAGTTAGTTAGTAGTTAGTTAGTGTAGTTAGTTAGTTAGTAGTTAGTTAGTTAGTTAGTTAGTTAGTTAGTTAGTTAGTTAGTTAGTTAGTTAGTTAGTTAGTAGTAGTTAGTTAGTTAGTAGTTAGTTAGTTAGTTAGTTAGTTAGTTAGTTAGTTAGTTAGTTAGTTAGTTAGTTAGTTAGTTAGTTAGTTAGTTAGTTAGTTAGTTAGTTAGTTAGTTAGTTAGTTAGTTAGTTAGTTAGTTAGTTAGTTAGTTAGTTAGTTAGTTAGTTAGTTGTAGTTAGTTAGTTGTTAGTAGTTAGTTAGTTAGTTAGTTAGTTAGTTAGTTAGTTAGTTAGTAGTTAGTTAGTTAGGTAGTTAGTTAGTTAGTTAGTTAGTTAGTTAGTTAGTTAGTTAGTTAGTTAGTTAGTTAGTAGTTAGTTAGTTAGTTAGTTAGTTAGTTAGTTAGTTAGTAGTTAGTTAGTTAGTTAGTTAGTTAGTTAGTTAGTAGTTAGTTATAGTTAGTTAGTAGTTAGTTAGTAGTTAGTTAGTTAGTTAGTTAGTTAGTTAGTTAGTAGTTAGTTAGTTAGTTAGTTAGGTTAGTTAGTTAGTTAGTAGTTAGTTAGTTAGTTAGTTAGTTAGTTAGTAGTTAGTAGTTAGTTAGTTAGTTAGTAGTTAGTTAGTTAGTTAGTTAGTTAGTTAGTTAGTTAGTTAGTTAGTTAGTTAGTTAGTTAGTTAGTTAGTTAGTTAGTTAGTTAGTTAGTTAGTTAGTTAGTTAGTAGTTAGTTAGTTAGTTCGTTAGTTAGTTAGTTAGTTAGTTAGTTCGTTAGTTAGTTAGTTAGTTAGTTTAGGTTAGTTAGTTAGTTAGTTAGTTAGTTAGTTAGTTAGGTAGTTAGTTAGTTAGTTAGTTAGTTAGTTAGTTAGTTTAGTTAGTTAGTAGTTAGTTAGTTAGTTAGTTAGTTAGTTAGTTAGTTAGTTAGTTAGTTAGTAGTTAGTTTAGTTAGTTAGTTAGTAGTTAGTTAGTTAGTTAGTTAGTTAGTAATAGTCACATTTGGTCATAAAAACCATGCAAAATTATGCTATTATGGACGCACTACAATAAACATGGTTTTAAATATTTTGGTTTCCCTGATCATTTCAGATTTTATTTCAAATTACTTCTGATTCGTTATCAATTCTTCGTGACATGAGATTGCAAATGGATATAGCAAACACATGTCACTGAAAATTTTTAACCTTAAAAAAGTATTGTAAACATATTAGGCGAGGGCATTCAAAAAAATGTTTTTTGCTTTTTCAAATCACTCGAAAACAGAGGCCTATTAACAATAAAATTGCATTAAAATAATTGGTACCAAATTAAAAATGTTCTCAATGTCAAGTAAGACATCAAATTTTACAACCTTATCGGAAGCTGATAAATAACTGCTTGCTACTTTTTTGGTGCTAAATGATAAGAATTCCATTATTTTTTTTTTTTCTTTCCAAAAAAGAAAGTTTTTGTTTTACTCTGTTTAATTTTTAATGGAAACTAAATAAATCCATTAAAAATAGTTGTTAAAAAAAAAACATTTTATATTCATTAAGTTAGTAAATGATATTAGCAAACATACAAAATGTTTCATATATAAGGTTTGATTTTGTATTCCAAAAATCAGACAGTTTAGCAAATAGCATCAGTAATATGAAGACTCTATTTGGTACGAAACCTCTATAGCCCAAAATTTACTTTAACCAATTTTATAAACAAACCCTTTTTATTTTTCTCTTATAGTTTTATCTTGTGTTTTGCTGGCATTGGCCGCTACCACTACTCAGGCGGCCAAATTAGATACCACCCTTTACGCTAAGTACCTGTGTCGTAATAAGCAAAACGGTTTCAAAGCTTTAGTACCGGGCAGCTGTTCTCAATATTATGAATGTCAAAATGGTGAATCTGAACTACGTGCTTGTCCCCGTTTCTTCGATTCCGTGAATCAAAAGTGTGTTACCAAAGATACTGGTTGTATGGAGACATTGGAAAATGAAGTAAATGTACCGGCTGGCTGTAGCGGTCCTTGTTGTGGAATCTCCAATGGTTACGCCTTAGATCCTATTAATCAACAGGTTTATTATGAATGCAAGGATAACTGTGTTGCCTCAAAGAACCTTTGTGAGGGTAATTTAATGTTCAATTTACAGACTCAGAAATGTAGTGCAGCTGAAAGCTGTGGTGAAGTTACAACACCAAAACCACCATGCACTACTACTACAAAGGCACCATGTACTGCAACAGAGAAACCTATTACTACAACTTGTACAACAACAATGACCACTTGCACTACAACAACAAAGCCCACTACTACACCAACAACCACTACAAAAACTACAACTACTAAAACTACAACAACAAAGACCACAACTACACCAACCACAACAACTACTACTTGTACTACAACAACAACCACAACTAGCACTACTACAAAAACCACCACTACTAAAACTACAACAACAAAGACTACGTCAACCACAACAACAACAACTTGTACCACTAGCACGACTACTTGCTCAACAACAACTACAACTTGCACTACTACAAAGCCAACCACTACAAAAACTACAACAACAAAGACCACTACAACACCAACAACAACAACTACTACTTGTTCAACAACCACCACAACTTGCACTACAACAACAATAACAACAACGAAAACAACCACCACAAAAACGACAACAACAAAGACAACTACAACACCAACCACAACAACAACTACTTGTACCACAACAACCACAACTTGCACTACTACAAAACCAACAACTACAAAAACTACCACCACTAAAACTTCTACAACACCAACCACAACAACTACTACATGTACCACAACAACGACTACTTGTTCAACAACCACCACAACTTGCACTACAACAACACCAAGCACAACGAAAACCACCACCACAAAAACTACAAAGACAACTACTACCCCAACCACAACAACAACTACTTGCACCACAACAACGACTACTTGCTCAACAACAACTACCACTTGCACTACTACAAAACCAACAACTACAAAAACTACCACCACTAAAACTACAACAACAAAGACCACTACAACACCAACCACAACAACAACTACTTGTACCACAGCAACGACTACTTGCTCAACAACAACCACAACTTGCACTACTACAACGACAAGCACAACGAAAACCACCACCACAAAAACTACAACAACAAAGACAACTACTACCCCAACCACAACAACAACTACTTGCACCACAACAACAACTACCACTTGCACTACTACAAAACCAACAACTACAAAAACTACCACCACTAAAACTACAACAACAAAGACCACTACAACACCAACCACAACAACAACTACTTGTACCACAACAACGACTACTTGCTCAACAACAACCACAACTTGCACTACTATAAAACCAACAACTACAAAAACTACCACCACTAAAACTACAACAACAAAGACCACTACAACACCAACCACAACAACTACTACATGTACCACAACAACGACTACCTGCTCAACAACAACTACAACTTGCACTACTACAAAACCAACAACTACAAAAACTACAACAACAAAGACAACTACAACCCCAACCACAACAACAACTACTTGCACCACAACAACGACTACTTGCTCAACAACAACTACAACCTGCACTACTACAAAACCAACAACTACAAAAACCACCACCACAAAAACTACAACAACAAAGATAACTACTACCCCAACCACAACAACAACTACTTGTACCACAACAACGACTACTTGCTCAACAACAACTACAACCTGCACTACTACAAAACCAACAACTACAAAAACTACCACCACTAAAACTACAACAACAAAAACAACCACTACACCAACCACAACAACAACTACTTGTACCACAACAACAACCACAACTTGCACTACTACAAAACCAACAACTACAAAAAGCACCACTACTAAAACTACAACTACAAAGACTACTACTACACCAACCACAACAACAACTACTTGCTCAACAACAACCACAACTTGCTCAACAACAACTACAAAAGCTCCTTGCAATGCAGTGACAACCACTACACCTCCTTGTCCCCTTGCCATTGATGCTGCACAAAGTCAATCCGAACCTGCTAAACTTCCCAGTAACAATATCGATTTGTACATACGCTTCGTGTGCCGTAACAAACCAGATGGCTTCAAATTGGTTTCGCCGAACAAATGCAATGATTTCTATGTCTGCAACAAAGGTGAAGCAATGTTTTTGAGTTGTGGCGATAATTACTATAATCCTTTGAAGGGCATTTGTGATTTGCCTGAAAATACCAATTGTCACTTGAGTCAATTCATTGCATAAATGTAATAATCAGAGTGTGACCTCTTTTTTTCGTTGGACTAAAGGATGCTGCCATTGAAATGATTAAAGATAAATTTGGGCTCAAATTGAATTAAATAAAAAAAAAAAATTTAAATAATAAAACGATATGAAGCAATAAAAGTAGTTTATGTATATTTTATTACATCTTAGGGATGCCAAACGGGACTGGCTTTTACAAATCCCGGGATTCGGGATTTTGAAAATTGCAATCCCGGGATCCCGGGATATTTCGGGATCCCGGGATTTTTCGGGATTTCGGGATTTTACGGGATTTCGGGATTACATAAATTTAATTATTTTATACATGAAAATCTGAAATCTTCATGTTTGTGAAAAAAATTGTTTAATCTTGTGAAAATTAATCGACAGAAGATAAATTATTTATTTTTCATAAAAAATTTGTTGAATTTTACCTTAATTCCGATGTATTTAAGCAATTTATTGATGAAAAACTAAATTTCTAAAAGAGGCTTTATATGGGAGCTAGGGTCAAATATGGGCCGATCCTCAAACATTTGGGAAGAGGCATGTAATTTTATATAAAGGTTAGTTATGCTGAATGTCATCGCGATACTAATGGTTATAAGTAAATTTTTGGACGTTTAAGATATTTTTTAATGGGGGCTAATGTTAAACGACGACTCAGAAAGCGATTCTGATTCGATCGGTATACTTTAAGGTGGGTGTAGGACCAATAGGTTATAATAAATATAACGTTCAATCCTTCGAATATCAGGTTAGATCATAAATGAACCTTTTCTTTGAAACATGTTATCTACATTCAGAACAATTTAATTTACCTTTACTGTTATCACTCAGATTTATAGAAAGCATTCCAGCAAAATTAAAACGAAGTACTTCCAAAAGTATACCATTTATCACCACTTTAAAAGTAGCACTAAGTGAATTTTTTAACCTTCTGAGGAAGTGATGTTTAAAGACTTCCGAAGATTGGAAAATAATTATATTTTTTCAAAGCTGAAGATATTTTTTTGTTCTTACATTCTTGGGAGATAAAACATTTTACTTTTCGGCTTCTGTTTTATTATATGTATCTATTACCCTTTATAGTTTTAAAATTATTTAAGGCAAATTAGTTGTATTCTATAATAATACAATTTCACTTTCGAATAACTTGCAAAAAATTATCATAAAAATTACTTCTTGAGAATGACTTCAGAAGTAGTAAATTTGGAATCAAATAAAAAGGACATCCCTCCTATGACAAGCCTGTGTTAAAATCATCACTTCTTCAGTTATTTTTCAGTACTTCCATGGAGTAAATTCTACTTCTTTTTCGCTTCTTTGGAAGTTCTTTTTTGCTGGGTTGTAAAGCAAAACATTCTAGATATCATTTAAAAATTTATTTTATATTTGACTGTGCCGAAATAAAATAAATAAATATTCCGGTATGTGATGGAATTCGAACAATTTGAAATCAATAGATTTGAAAAGGTATGATTAATTTCAATCGAGGAATGGTTTATTATTTCAAAATACTACGCAGACAACAAAATACTTTCCATTTAAGAGAATCAATTTAAAAAATATGATAATTTGTATGAAAAGCCGCAGAAATTGAATATTACACAATTTTTGTATTATTTTTGTAGATTCAAATCGATTCTATTTTAAAAATGAATCTCATTAAATAGCTGATTGGTCAATACATTAATATTAGCATCAAATTGGTTTTCAGAGGAGGTGCTTTTAGGATTTCTTGTGTTAATTTTGGTCCAAATTTATGTCTACTATAGACAAAGAATGTGTATACTTTTTGGGTCTACGACGAAATGAAAAAATAAATTTGTATGTACTATATTTGGTATCATACCACTTTAAAAAATAAAAGGTTCAAAATGTACAAGAATAGCTGTGCTGAATAAGTCAAAAATAAACAAAGATCGTAATTTTGAAGCGAATTGAATGAAATTATGGCTCAAAAAGAATTAAAAAAAATTTTTTAGTAATAAATCCCGGGATTCATTTTGAAAAATCCCGGGATTCGGGATATCCTAATCCCGAAAAAATCCCGGGATTTATTTTGCAAATCCCGGGATTCGGGATTTTCTAATCCCGAAAAATCCCGGGATTTTCGGGATCGGGATTTCGTGATTGGCATCCCTATTACATCTGTATCTTACATTCAGGGACAGAATTTTGATAACTAACTAACTAACTAACTAACTAACTAACTAACTAACTAACTACTAACTAACTACTAACTAACTAACTAACTAACTAACTACTAACTAACTAACTACTACTAACTAACTAACTACTAACTAACTAACTAACTACTAACTAACTAACTAACTAACTAACTAACTAACTAACTAACTAACTAACTAACTAACTAACTAACTAACTAACTAACTAACTACTAACTACTAACTAACTAACTAACTAACTAACTAACTAACTACTAACTAACTAACTAACTACTAACTAACTAACTAACTAACTAACTAACTAACTAACTAACTAACTAACTAAACTACTAACTAACTACTAACTAACTAACTAACTAACTAACTAACTACTAACTAACTAACTAACTAACTAACTAACTAACTAACTAACTAACTAACTAACTAACTAACTAACTAACTAACTAACTAACTAACTAACTAACTAACTAACTAACTAACTAACTAACTAACTAACTAACTAACTAACTAACTAACTAACTAACTAACTAACTACTAACTAACTAACTAACTAACTAACTAACTACTAACTAACTAACTAACTAACTAACTAACTAACTAACTAACTACTAACTAACTAAACTAACTAACTACTAACTAACTAACTAACTAACTAACTAACTACTAACTAACTACTAACTAACTAACTAACTAACTAACTAACTAACTAACTAACTAACTAACTAACTAACTAACTAACTAACTAACTAACTAACTAACTAACTAACTAACTAACTAACTAACTAACTAACTAACTAACTAACTAACTAACTAACTAACTAACTAACTAACTAACTAACTAACTAACTAACTAACTACTAACTAACTAACTAACTAACTAACTAACTACTAACTAACTAACTACTACTAACTAACTAACTAACTAACTAACTAACTAACTAACTAACTAACTAACTAACTAACTACTAACTAACTAACTACCACTAACTAACTACTAACTAACTAACTAACTAACTAACTAACTAACTAACTAACTATAACTAACTAACTAACTAACTAACTAACTAACTAACTAACTAACTAACTAACTAACTAACTAACTAACTAACTACTAACTAACTAACTAACTAACTAACTACTAACTAACTAACTAACTAACTACTAACTAACTAACTAACTAACTAACTACTAACTAACTAACTAACTACTAACTAACTAACTAACTACTACTAACTAACTAACTAACTAACTAACTAACTAACTAACTAACTAACTAACTAACTAACTAACTAACTAACTACTAACTAACTAACTAACTAACTAACTAACTAACTAACTAACTAACTAACTAACTAACTAACTAACTAACTAACTAACTAACTAACTAACTAACTAACTAACTAACTAACTAACTAACTAACTACTAACTAACTAACTAACTAACTACTAACTAACTAACTAACTAACTAACTAACTAACTAACTAACTAACTAACTAACTAACTAACTAACTAACTAACTACTACTAACTAACTAACTAACTAACTAACTACTAACTAACTAACTAACTAACTAACTAACTAACTAACTAACTAACTAACTACTAACTAACTAACTAACTAACTAACTAACTAACTACTAACTAACTAACTAACTAACTAACTAACTAACTAACTAACTAACTAACTAACTAACTAACTAACTACTAACTAACTAACTAACTAACTAACTAACTAACTAACTAACTAACTGCAAAGATTCACACTACGGAATTTAAAATTCAATTAAATTACAACTTTTAACGAATTACGACAGCATTTTAATTTACAAAAAAAAATATCAAATTAAGCAAATTAGCCACTGATTTTATAAACAGAAGTTATAAAATTAGTGGCTTAAAAATGGAAATAAGTTCTTGCGTTAAATGCAAACTCCACAAACAAACAAAATTAACACATTATTTGTATGCTTCCTTGAAGACTTTAAAAATTCGTTTCACCCTTCTCTTCTTACAAACTTTGGCAAAATGACTTGCAGAGCACAAATCTTTTTTTATAATGTCATAATAATATAAGCGACATCTTGTGTTGATTTCAATTATTTGCCCTTTTTTCCAAAAAAAAAAGTAAATAAGGAAAATCTTAAAATATGAAAAGAAAAAAGTCTGTCTTAATGCCAGCCAGTTTTTAATTTTATTTGAATATTTTTGCTCCAATTGTCAAGGGACAAATTAGTGGTTACATTTTAATAAAGCCCACCACCCACTCCATATCTCCTTCGTCTGGGGTTGGTAGCAATTGTTGTGGATATTTAGCTAGAGATTTTAAAAATTAAGACTTTTTCAAGTGAACAATTACGAACAGTGTTGAATATGAGAAACATTTAAAGTGGGAGAAAAAATTTAAGACAAACTCTTTTGAAGATGAAATTTTATACCTTTATTTTCTTATAGCAGCACACTGTGCCCTGCTATATTGTTTAGCTGTAAAAAGTAATAATAAAAAATAACAAATTATTCAAGCAGCATTTGCTCATAATTTTATTTTCTTTAATTTTATTTAACACCCGTTGCTTTATTGGTTTCATTTCTTACTAGTTTCTGTTGCTTCTCCTTAGATATTTTTGTTAATACGGTTAAACTTCCTTTGGTACTTAAATCCTATTATTTCCTCTTCTGGCCCAAAAAAAAATATATAAGTTCCCAAAAAGGGGGAGGGATTAAACTTCGGCAGTATTTTTAATAATTATTTTATTAATTCAAAATTATCATAATATTAGTTTATAGACTTTAACAGTTGAGAGACTTCAACGATAAACTGGATCTGTTCTAATACTACAAAATTGTGACATTCTTGCTGACATTATTAGCAATTTCACATGTGTGACATTTTATGTAACAATAGGTGGTTGCTTGGTGGATTAATAGTTGTAAAGGTGGTGGAATTGTTAAGTAGGTTTTATAATAAAAATCTTCAGTAATCAATCACATTCATAATTTAATCAGTGGAGGAAGTAATATCTAATACAATAAGATGAATTTCATAAATTTGCACTTTAAATGTGGAAAATTTGTTTTAAAAAGTTTTTCATATCTTTTGCCTTTTTACCGAAAATATGTCTTTGTTAAACAGAAATAAAGTTTTCTTATTTCTATATAATTGTTTTTAATATGAACTTAACTATAACAACTACGCTTTCCCTAAAATGTTTCCTAACTCTACTTTAACTTTACTATAACACTAAGTTAAATTTAGTCCCAATCTTTTCTAACACTACTTTAACTTAATCTAACTCTTCCTAACTTAACTAAAACTGCACTCAACATCTCCTCTAAGTCTAACCTACTCTAACTCTACTCTAACTCTAACTCTACTCTACTTTACACTAACTTACTCTAACTCTACTCTAACTTACTCAACTCAAATCTAAATCTACTCTACACTCTATTCTAACTTTACTCTAATTCTACTCTAATTCTACTCTATTTCTAACTCTAACTCTACTCTAACTCTACTCTAACTCACTCTAACTCTACTCGAACTCTACTCCTAACTCTACTCTAAACTCTACCTCTAACTCTACTCTACTCTACTCTAACTCTACTCTACTCTAACTCTACTCTAACTCTACTCTAACTCTACTCTAACTCTACTCTAACTCTACTCTAACTCTAACTCTAACTCTACTCTAACTCTACTCTACTCTACTCTAACTCTACTCTAACTCTACTCTAACTCTAACTCTACTCTAACTACTCTACTCTAACTCTACTCTAACTCTAACTCTAACTCTACTCTACTCTAACTCTACTCTAACTCTACTCTAACTCTACTCTACTCTAACTCTAACTCTACTTAACTCTACTCTAACTCTACTCTAACTCTACTCTAACTCTACTCTAACTCTACTCTAACACTACTCTAACTCTACTCTAACTCTACTCTAACTCTACTCTAACTGTACTCTAGCTCTACTCTACTTTTAGTGAAAAAGTCACTTTTTAGTGAAAAATTCACTTTTTAGTGAAAAAGTCACTTTTAGTGAAAAATTCACTTTTAGTGAAAAAGTCACTTTTTAGTGAAAAAGTCACTTTTTAGAGAAAAAGTCAATTTTTAGTGAAAAAGTCACTTTTTAGTGAAAAAGTCACTTTTTAGTGAAAAAGTCACTTTTTAAGAAAAAGTCACTTTTTAGTGAAAAAGTCACTTTTTAAGAAAAAGTCACTTTTTAGTGAAAAAGTGTGTTTTTAGTGAAAGAGTCACTTTTTGTGAAAAAGTCACTTTTTGTGAAAAAGTCACTTTTTAGTGAAAAAGTCACTTTTTAGTGAAAAAGTCACTTTTTAGTGAAAAAGTCACTTTTTAGTGAAAAAGTCACTTTTTAGTGAAAAAGTCACTTTTTAGTGAAAAAGTCACTTTTTAGTGAAAAAGTCACTTTTTAGTTAAAAAGTCACTTTTAAGAAAAATTTCACATTTAAGTAATAAAGTTAAATATCCGTGAAAAGTTAATTTTTACTACAAATGGGATAAATGAAAAGATACCGAATATTTTTTTTAGAGCGAATTTATCTTTTTTCTATTACGTTTAGTGAGCTTTCTTTGAAACTTAAACATTTCATTCAATCTTATACAAAAAAATTCAATTTGTCGTGAAAAGTTCATCACTTAATGAAATGGAGACTTCTCAATCTAGGTTCTATTACACTTTTAAAGTAAAAAAATCTTCAAGATATATCATCAAACTAAAAGTAAAGCAAAATCATACACATTTGTCTAAACTAGCAAATATTACTTAATCACAACTTTCAACTAAAGCTATTAACAACATATTTTCTTTTGACCACATTAAACTTTTCAAAATTATTTTCAAGAAAGCTAAATAAATGTAATAAAAAACTAAACTCAAGAAATCATGTTGAAGGGCGTAACTAATTTTATGTTTACAAAAGTCATACAGCCACAAAAATTATGTAGAACTCAATGGAGACACAGCAATAACAAATCCTGGACGTATATAAAGGACATTAAATAAATGTGTGAGACCACAATAATGATCCCACACACACACACATACCCGCACTCATACCCAAACATTGACGATGTTAAATGCTGCATAAACAAGTCCGGTATAATGTGAAAAAGGAGCTCTTTAAATAAGTACAAGAATGTTAAATGTATGATGGTGTGAGTGAATATGTAGTTAGTAAGTACTACTACAAGTAAATGTGTTGTATCCCTTTTTTTTTAAACTGTGTGGGTAGTTTTACACAACTTTAATAAGCCACACATGAGTGATTGTCAAGTTTATTACTAGTACCAAAAACGTCGTCTTTATAACACACATGTGTGTTTATGTGTTTATGTGTATAAATCCATGTGTTCAACAGGAACTCCCTTACAATAAGGAAACAAAAGTCATTGTTAAACCAAAGCCATACAATATTATTATTTTCTTTATTCCTTCATTGTGTTAAGTTAGTGGTGTGGCTGCTAGTGTTGTCGACTATTTAAAGGGAACCGAAAAGAAAAAACATTGAGCCATTAACAGGATTTTCAGTACATTTTTGGTTTTATATTTTTTGTCAAATTACATTTTTAACATTTAAAGTAAATTTTCAAAAATAATATTTCAAGTTTATGGGGTCAGTATGAAAAGAAGGTTTCTTTTAATACTCTTAAATATTTAATATGTCTTATAAAGGAATTTACAGTATTGGGGTATGAGAGTTGCAAGTAATTAATGTTAAGCCACAAATAATTAAACATTCCCATAAACATTTTGAATTGTAGTAAGTGTTTTCTTTGACGCCTACTTAATTTTTTTCTAAAGCATACAATTTTTCTTTATTTTTAACTTTTAATAATATGTTTTTGAGCATTAAAACAAAACTTTTTAAAAGTCTTTAGTTAATAGTTTCATAAAATACATAAATATGCAATATTAATTATAAAACTGTAGTATACTTTCTGGCAATTTTATTTATAAACTAAAGTTTTTGAATGAAACATAACGCACAGTTTGATCAAACGTTTTGAAGCAGTGCTCTTTAAACTGGGGTATAACATAGACAGCAATACTAGATTTATCTTTTAAATAGAGGCCTTTTCAAAAGCGATTTTTTTTAGTTGTCTGTTAGTTAGCTTTTAGTACTTCTTACTCTCACTAAAAAGCGTAGTTTTAACTTCTGGCAAATTTTTCTTCAAAATTACAAAATTACTTTTTCATTAAAAATAACTTTTTCACAAAAAGTAACTTCTCCACCAGTGACTTTTTACTTTTACTAAGTACTTCACTTTATAGTCATAATGTCAGTTTTTAGTGAATAAGTCACTTTTTAGTCAAAATGTAAATTTAAATTTTTAGTGAAAAAATCACATATAAGTAATAAAGTTAATGTTTAGTGAAATAGACACTTTTAAGGGAAAAAGTCACTTTTTAGTGAAAAAGTCACTTTTAAGTAAAAAAGTAACTTTTTAGTGAAAAAGTCACTTTTTAGTGAAAAAGTCACTTTTAGTGAAAAAGTCACTTTTTAGTGAAAAAGTCACTTTTTAGTGAAAAAGTCACTTTTTAGTGAAAAAGTCACTTTTTAGTGAAAAAGTCACTTTTTAGTGAAAAAGTCACTTTTTAGTGAAAAAGTCACTTTTTAGTGAAAAAATCACTTTTTAGTGAAAAAGTCACTTTTTAGTGAAAAAATCAGTTTTTAATGAAAAATTAATTTTTTAGTAAAAAAGTCACTTTTTGTGAAGAAGTGACTTTTAAGTGAAAAAGTCACTTTTTAGTGAAAAAGTCACTTTTTAGTGAAAAAGTCACTTTTTAGTGAAAAAGTCACTTTTTAGTGAAAAAGTCACTTTTTAGTGAAAAAGTCACTTTTTAGTGAAAAAGTCACTTTTTAGTGAAAAAGTCACTTTTTAGTGAAAAAGTCACTTTTTAGTGAAAAAGTCACTTTTTAGTGAAAAAGTCACTTTTTAGTGAAAAAGTCACTTTATAGTGAAAAAGTCACTTTTTAGTGAAAAAATCACTTTTTAGTGAAAAAGTCACTTTTTAGTGAAAAAATCAGTTTTTAATGAAAAATTAATTTTTTAGTAAAAAAGTCACTTTTTGTGAAGAAGTCACTTTTAAGTGAAAAAGTCACTTTTTAGTGAAAATGTCACTTTTTTTGAAAAAGTAATTTTTTGGTGAAAAAGTCACTTTTTAGTGAAAAAGTTACTTTTAAGTGAAATAGTCACTCTTTAGTGAAAAAGTCACTTTTTAGTAAAAAAGTCACTTTTTAGTGAAAAAGTCACTTTTTAGTGAAAAAGTCACTTTTAAGTGAAATAGTCACTTTTTAGTGAAAAAGTCACTTTTAGTGAAAAAGTCACAGAGTAGAGTTAGAGTATATTTAGAGTAGAGTTAGAGTTAGAATAGGGTAGAGTTAGAGTAGTGTTAGAGTAGAATAGAGTTAGAGAAGAGTTAGAGTTGTGTTAGAGTAGAGTTAGAGAAGAGTTAGAGTAGAGTTAGAGTAGAGTTAGAGTGGAGTTAGAGTAGAGTTAGAGTAGTAGAGTTAGAGTAGAGTTAGAGTAGAGTTAGAGTAGAGTTAGAGTAGAGTTAGAGTAGAGTTAGAGTAGAGTTAGAGTAGAGTTAGAGTAGAGTTAGAGTAGAGTTAGGAGTAGAGTAGAGTAGAGTAGAGTTAGAGTTAGAGTAGAGTTAGAGTTAGAGTTAGAGTAGAGTTAGAGTTAGAGTAGAGTTAGAGTAGAGTAGAGTAGAGTAGAGTAGAGTAGAGTAGAGTAGAGTAGAGTAGAGTTTGAGTTTGAGTTTTTAGTGAAAAGTCACTTTCAAGTGAAATAGTCACTTTTTAGTGAAAAAGTCACAGAGTAGAGTTAGAGTATATTTAGAGTAGAGTTAGAATAGAGTAGAGTTAGAGTAGTGTTAGAGTCAGTGTTGCCAAAACCTAATTGAAAAAAAGTGCTAGATTGTTTTGAAAAAAATGCTAGAAAGTGCTAAAAATAAAGAAACAAATGCTAGAAAAAGTGCTAACAAAAATAAGCTTTTTTATTGTAAAATATTTAAATTTAAATTTTTAAAATAAACTACATAAATAATATTTTTAGCTCCGTACGCAAATGGACCAACTTCACTTATTATGGGACGATTTGAACACATAACAAAATGTTTGTAATAACTAGTTTTAGTTTTTCGATTCTTAATTTATCCCAAAAAGAGGATTTTTTATATGGCCCCTAGAATTTTTCTAAAATAGCTTTATTTTTTGGTATTTTTTAACTGCATAAATAATGTTTTTACCAGGGACAGAAAATAATGATTATTCTTAAAATTTAAAACAAAAAAATCAAATACAAGGATTAAGAGTATAATTTAATTGAATATACCATTTGTTTTCTCTAAAGATGCATTATCGGTTAAAACAATGATTTTTATTTTTTAAGTTTTATTTAAAAAACTTAATTTTAATTATTTTTCTTTGAGTTTTATATATTACTCAGAAAATAATAATTTTTCTTAAGTTTTATTTTTTGTTCAAATCAACGATTATTTTTGCTTTTTATATTTTTCATTGAAAAATAAAAATCAATTTTATGTGTTGTTTCTAGATAACGTGTGAGTAGTTTGAGTTAAAATTTTACTTGTATTTTGTTTTTGTTACAATAACAAAATACAAGTAAAATTTGTGCTCAAACTACTCGCTCGTTATCTAGAAACAACACATAAGTTTAATTTTTTAACTTGAAAAATAAAAATTATTCTTGAGTTTTATTTTATTTTTTCAAAAATAAAACTCAATATGAAAACATTTTCTTATATAAAATGTTTAGAGAAATTACTTTTTACAATACTACATGTAAATTTTAAGCTTTTCTTAAGACATTTTGAAAAAAAGGGCAAGTATGAATTTTAACTCTTCACTATCTAAAACGCATAGCTATGATAACCCTTTCACGTATACGGGACACCGCGGTTTGGTTTTGTGCGTGAAAGGGATAATATTGATATGTATAAAATGTTCAATATGGAATATGTGCGTCCAATATAAGGTTTAGTTTCCAATTCGAATTTTTATGTATATTTTGTCATTTCGTTTGTAACTCATCGTAGTCGTAGACTCACAAAAGTTCATACATACATATATTCTGGGTCCTTATAATATTCTAAGACGATCTAGTCAAATACGAACGTCTGTCTGTTGGATGCACTGTATAGTGCAAACGGGAAAAGCAAGTATGCTTCCAGAATAAATTTTGAACTCTTATAAATATATTTATTATATTGCAATTGTAATCAAATAATATCCAAGAGTATAAGCATTTCGAAATCACATGTAAAATGTCTCATTTGAAAAGTTGAAAAAGTTAGTTTAACGCAGAGTTCGGTACATAAATCCCTTAAAAGGTACACTTTCGAAAACCGCCCTAATGCTCATATTATTCTGATATATGATAAGTACTGTGTTGATCCAATAAGTGAGTTAATCGTAATAAAGAATTCCGAATAGATCGATACACAATCATCTTCTTAAGACCTCCTTCCAAATTCACTTTAAGATTCGGCTTGCACGAATATAACACAACTACTTCTTTATAATGTTATAATAACATTTTAATCAAAATTTCATTTATATTTGTAAGAATATATTTTCATATTAAGTTTTATTTTTGAAGAAAATAATATAAAACTCAAGAATAACTTTTATTTTTCAAACAAAAATATAAAACTTAAAAATAATTTTTATTTTTCAATGTAAAAATAAAACTCAAAAGTAATAATTATTTTTTGAACAAAAAATAAGAATCAAGAAATAAGTTTTATTTTTGAACAAAAAAAAAAAAAAAATAAAACTTAACAATAAGTTTTATTTTTGAGGAAAAAAATTTTTGCTTGAAAAATAATTATTAAATTTTATGTTTTATAATATAATTTAAACAGTTACTGTCTCTGGTTTTTACCTTAATATGCAAACGTAATAAATCCACTTATTTAAGGTTGATTTTAATACGGAATTAGAAATGCTTATTCAATAAATTTTTATTTTTTTTTTGAATTTTTTAGATCGAAAGTAAACAACCAGATTCTGGAACTGCGACATTGCAACTAATAATATCACCATTAATTCTCGAAACAGTTCTGTCGAAAAATGTTGTGAATAAAAAGTTCCGATGAAATCATTTATTTCAATATTTCCATTGTTACAAATATTTGCATTGGGTTAGTAGTCCAGATTTTAAAAACAACTACTTCAAACCAGTGGAAAAATATCTCGAATTTATTGTAAGAAATTTTAATTATAATTGACGGTTTAGAAAATTGTATCTCAATCTTAACAATTTGAATCATAAATCGCTGGAAAAAGATATAGTTTTAAAGAAGGTGTATATGTTCTCTAAAGCTTCTCTAGAATTATATCTGAGGATAGCAAACTCGAACTTTCATTGATTAAAAAACTTGTTCCAGAAACGTTCCATTGAACGAGTTTGTTGATGCGTAACGCCAAAATTTTTGGTTGTGAATATTTTTGAAATTGTGTTTACAATTATAATGATATTTCTAATTAAAAGTCTAACGGGAAGACACAAATGAAATCCTTTCTAAAGAATATTGCAATTCAAAAAATTTTTGGAAATGTATATTGAATATAAGATTTTAGTTTAGCTTTGTTCCATAGGAAGCAGGCCTTTTAAAATGTAACTTAAGCTCATCAAATACGAACCGATATTTCTGTAGATAACCAGTAAACATTAATTTTTATGTTGTACATAATTAATTAATTATTCATTTTTAACCGTATTTTTACAGAAGAACAATTAAAATTGGCATACAAGAATATGTACCAAAAAATCCTAAAATGTGCTAAAAAAAGTGCCAAAAAACCTTTTAAAAATGCTAAAAAAGATGCTAGGTGCTAGATTACATTTTTGGGTTCTAAATGAGTTTAAAAAGTGCTAAATCTAGCACTAAAAGTGCTAAATTGGCAACACTGGTTAGAGTAAAATAGAGTTAGAGAAGAGTTAGAGTAGTGATAGAGTATAGTTAGAGAAGAGTTAGAGTAGAGTAGATTTAGAGTAGATTTAGAGTAGAGTTAGAGTAGAGTTGGAGTAGAGTTAGAGTATAGTTAGAGTGGAGTAAATTTAGAGTGGAGTAGATTTAGAGTAATGCTAAAACAGAGTTAGTGTAGATTATTGCGTTGTTGGATTAAAGTTAGCGTAGTATTAATTTAGTTTACAATTTCCGTAGAATGTTCTTTCGTATTTCTGTATGTAATTGATTTTATATACTTTTTAAATTAATGTTAAATATGCTTTCAAAATTCCATAAATATGGCGCGTATGACTGTTATATGATTATATTTAATTTGGATATTGATCTTACGTCAGTTATTGCACTTACATAAATCCAAATTTTTAGAATATACTTTTTGTAGCTTAAAGTTTCATGATTTCGTAAATATACAAATATGTGTATAGTTGTAGGTTTAAAATCAACAGTGCGTATGAGTATTATTTACTTAGATATTGATATACCTGTAACTCATACGTTTAGAGTTAGAAATGGTATAGTAGAGTTGTATTGTATTTGGAAACTTTGTCTGATGGAAAGAAATGTTCTTTTATATTAATGCAAATATCATCTTCCTTGTTAGTAATTAGTATTTAGCAATTACTTTTCCATTTCTTATTGCCACAATTTTTACAACCGTTTTCTTTAAATAATGGTTAATTAATGAAAAAACTATTTAAACTAAATATTTAGTTTCATTTATTATTTTCACCTGCTAGAAATTCATCTGCAATTTCCAATCATCTATTCTGCTTGTTCAGTGCAATTTTTATAATTATATTTCGCTTTATTACATTTTATATACTTGTAATTCTAATCAATTTAAATAAATATTGAATGAAAGTTCAAAGTGTTTTCTTTTGCTTTTTCTGTTACCTTTTTTTATGGAAAAAGATTCAATTTATATAATTATTTTGTATTTTTTATGACGGTGCTCATTTGTTTGGTTGGCAGTAATTGGGAATATAAAACGGGATATAATGTAATAGATAAGATTGTTTCTTGATAAAGATTTTGATTCTTTTTTTTTGCTTTTAAAATTCTATTAGAAAATAAAGAAATGTTGTAGTCAATATTGTCTGTAGTTTACAAATGTTCTTCTTTAATTTAAGTTTTTGATTCTATAAAATTTTTAAGATAATGTATAAACTTGTTGTAATTACAGATTTTTTTGACAATAATTTTTAAGTTGTACATTACTCATACGTTAGTTATCATACTTACTTTAAGCCAAATTTTTGTTCATTTAGTGGCTTAAATGTTTCATGATTTCTTCTTTGTGCAAATAGTTGTAGCTTTTTTATAAATTTTGAACAATTTTTAAAATACAGTGGACGTCCAATAGTACGTATACTCTTTATTACGAATATCCAATAATACGAATGGCAAAATTGTTGCATTGTCTACTCTATAGTACGAATAAAGTCACAATTTTTCTGTTCGATAGTACGAATAACGCATTTTTTATGGGAATTTTGGTTTTATTTACGTATGAATGAAGTTTTTATTTTTTTATTTCGGTATCATTCACCTTAAGCTCAGTAATTTTGAAGTTTTTTTGTATTTATTACAAGTGTTTTGTATTTTTAAAAATCCTATACACACAATTTACTGCATGTATATTTACAAATCAACAATTATTTAGTATTATTAATTTATTTTATTGGAATTTTGATGACCCAAGAGAAGAAATTAAATTGGATGATAACGACAATGAGGAAAGTATTTTATTAGTTCCCAACAATAACTCTGCTGAGAACAATATAAGCCTCAAAAGCGCTGTTATTGAAAAAGCCGTAAGAATCATTTTACAATGTAATAAACATCGATGTTAAATGATGGATTTTTTAATAAGTAAAATGATATTTATATACATATGTATGTATGAACTGTTAATTTTGAAAGTAGTGTGACTCCACATTCCAAACAATGGGTTTAAGGATAACTATTCTAATTTTTAAGAGAAAATTATAAATTAGAGAATTGTGGTATATTCCATTCAAGTTTCTAATAAAAGTTTTATGTAATCTGAACATTTTAATACATTTTAGAACACATATGTAAATTGCAAATTGTCTTTGGCACACATCTTTTTAAAAACATTAAAATTTAAAACCTTCTACATATATCTCATTTCAACCATTGGACTCACGATACTTTCAAAATTAACAATTCATATACGTAAATATGTCCCTTTTATGCCTGTTTATGTACAAGAAATTTATTTAAAATAATACACATTTATTATATTTTGTTCCGTTATGTAATTTTTCATGAAAAATAAAACAAAAATAAATAAAATCCAATATTTTATGTGTATTATTTGAATTTAAACATACAAAATGTGTTGTTCAATAATACGAATTTTTCGGTATTACGAAAGGGCCTGACACTATATAATTCGTACTAGTGGACGTCCACTGTACAACCTTCAGCGGTGCGTATGAGTATTATTTATTTACATATCGAATTGCCTATAACTCATACGTATGATTTTTTCTTTCGTTTCCTACAAATAATAGCAATTTTAATATAAATATTTTTTGAAATATTACTTAATTTTCTTTAAAACCATTTAGGAAGAAAACGAATAATAAAAATATTTTAGAAAAACCTTAATACATGTTTTATATACAACAAAAAAAAAAAATAATAATAAAAACATGCAAATAAAGGCAATAGCATGTTAAAATAATAAAATAAATAACGTGACACAGCATGACACTAAATGTTACACCAAACAACAACTTTAAGGACGGCAATGACGACACAGCAGTTCAAACACCATGTGGATATAAAAGCAAAAGCAATATCAAGCTAGAAGCAGCCATGCAGCCAAAACCAAACCAAGCAACCAAACAAGTATTGCAAACAACAACTCATACTAGACAATCAGCCAAGCAAACGAACAAGCATTCATAGCTATTACACAATCATAAAAGTTCATACTAAAGGGTTTTTCGAAAAGGATGTGTAAACATTCTCTAGACTTTAATACCAATAGGTCATAATCCTCTGATATCCCTAAAGTCCATATGACCTCGAAAATCTTTAAAATTTATTCCGTAAAGTTAAGGAAATTTGTTTCATTCCTCTAAACATTAACATATGAAGTCATGTTTGATATTGTCTTTCCCCTAGTCAAAAATACTTTCTCCAAATATATCTACTACAATAGCAACAAGAAGAAAATGTGACTTTCATTTCCCCCAAAATATATTTGTTAAATATTTTGTTGTTGCTTTGTTTGGTGCTAATGTTCAGTGGGGAATTAAAGTCAAGCATATGTAAAATATGTTTATACTTTTACTCTTTCCTAATTTCCCGCCATATTATTTACACATAAATAATCTAACAATAGCACGTTCTTGTTGCTAGACTCTCATATAAGTAAATATATGAATATAAACTAAACCTACGCAGGCACTTAGAAAAGTTTAAAAAAGCCTTTGGCAAAAATACACCTGAAAAAAAAACAGATACAGTTTTTCTAGCAACAATTCCAAAGTTTTTAAAGAGAAATATGTTGGGTCTCAAAATTAGGCGATCTAGAGCCAAAACCGTTATTTTATCGACCAACTTTTAGTTGACTGAAAGCCTAGGTATTTATAACTTCAGATTTTTTCTCAATATATCTTCACCAGCCAATCGTAAATTCTCTAAGTGTATGCAATATCATCATTTTCTTTTTTTTTGCCGTAGGGGGAAAACAAAGATCTATTACACATATGCTAAGGGCACAATACACTAGAATACGCAAAAATATTTTATATAAAACAATGTTAAAGAAAAAAATATTTCAAGGATAGAATACTCAACATTACAATTGAGACCTTCAATTTTGCTGTTTTGGTTCTTATACCACTGTTGCGTGGGTTAATTTCACCCAGGTAGGAGCTAAAAGGTAAAATTTTTATTGGATAATTTCAAGGTATATGACCCATAGAAACATCTAAGAACACTAAAATTTAAATAAATATATGAAACCAATAAAAGATATCTTTTCTAGTTCAGTTCTAGTTCTGTTCTAGTTAAGTCCTAGATCATTCCTAGTTCAGTTCTAGTTCTTTTCTAGTTCTGTTCTAGTTCTGTTAGTTCTTCTAGTTCTGTTCTAGTTCTGTTTCTAGTTCTGTTCTAGTTTCTGTTCTAGTTCTGTTCTAGTTCTGTTCTAGTTCTGTCTAGTTCTTTCTAGTTCTGTTCTAGTTCTGTTCTAGTTCTGTTCTATTTATGTTCTAGTTCTGTTCTAGTTCTGTTCTAGTTCTGTTCTAGTTCTGTTCTAAGTTTCTGTTCTAGTTCTGTTCTAGTTCTGTTCTAGTCTTTTCTAGTTCTGTTTCTAGTTCTGTTCTAGTTCTGTTCTAGTTCTGTTCTAGTTCTGTTCTAGTTCTGTTCTAAGTTCTGTCTAGTTCGTTTCTAGTTCTGTTTCTAGTTTCTGTTCTAGTTCTGTGCTAGTTCAGTTCTAGTTCTGTTCTGTTCTAGTTCTGTCTAGTTCTGCTCTAGTTCTGTTCTAGTTCTGTTCTAGTTCTGTCCTAGTTCTGTTCTAGTTCTGCTCTAGGTTCTGTTCTAGTTCTGTTCTAGTTATGTTCTAGTTCTGTTCTAGTTCTGTTCTAGTTCTGTTCTAGTTCTGTTCTAGTTCTGTTCTAGTTCTGTTCTAGTTCTGTTCTAGTTCTGTTCTGTTCTAGTTCTGTTCTAGTTCTGTTCTAGTTCTGTTTCTAGTTCTGTTCTAGTTCTGTTCTAGTTCTGTTCTAGTTCTGTTCTAGTTCTGTTCTAGTTCTGTTCTAGTTCTGTTCTAGTTCTGTTCTAGTTCTGTTCTAGTTCTGTTCTAGTTCTGTTTCTAGTTCTGTTCTAGTTCTGTTCTAGTTCTGTTCTAGTTCTGTTCTAGTTCTGTTCTAGTTCTGTTCTAGTTCTGTTTCTAGTTCTGTTCTAGTTCTGTTCTAGTTCTGTTCTAGTTCTGTTCTAGTCTTCTAGTTCTGTTCTAGTTCTGTTCTAGTTCTGTTCTAGTTCTAGTTCTGTTCTAGTTCTGTTCTAGTTCTGTTCTAGTTCTGTTCTAGTTCTGTTCTAGTTCTGTTCTAGTTCTGTTCTAGTTCTGTGTTCTAGTTCTGTTCTAGTTCTGTTCTAGTTCTGTTCTAGTTTCTAGTTCTGTTCTAGTTCTGGTCTAGTTCTGTTTCTAGTTCTGTTCTAGTTCTGTTCCAGTTCTGTTCTAGTTCTGTTCTAGTTCTGTTCTAGTTCTGTTCTAGTTCTGTTGTTCTAGTTCTGTTGTTCTAGTTCTGTTGTTCTAGTTCTGTTCTAGTTCTGCTCTAGTTCTGCTCTAGTTCTGTTCTAGTTCTGTTCTAGTTCTGTTCTAGTTCTGTTCTAGTTCTGTTCTAGTTCTGGTTCTAGTTCTGTTCTAGGTCTGTTCTAGTTCTGTTCTAGTTCTGTTCTAGTTCTGTTCTAGTTCTGTTCTAGTTCTAGTTCTAGTTCTGTTCTAGTTCTGTTCTAGTTCTGTTCTAGTTCTGTTCTAGTTCTGTTCTAGTTCTAGTTCTAGTTCTGTTCTAGTTCTGTTCTAGTTCTGTTCTAGTTCTGTTCTAGTTCTGTTCTAGTTCTGTTCTAGTTCTAGTTCTGTTCTAGTTCTGTTCTAGTTCTGTTCTAGTTCTGTTCTAGTTCTGTTCTAGTTCTGTTCTAGTTCAGTTCTAGTTCTGTTCTAGTTCTGTTCTGTTCTAGTTCTGTTCTGTTCTAGTTCTAGTTCTGTTCTAGTTCAGTTCTAGTTCAGTTCTAGTTCAGTTCTAGTCAGTTCTAGTTCAGTTCTAGATCAGTTCTAGATCAGTTCTAGTTCAGTTCTAGTTCAGTTCTAGTTCAGTTCTAGTTCAGTTCTAGTTCAGTTCTAGTTCAGTTCTAGTTCAGTTCTAGTTCAGTTCTAGTTCAGTTCTAGTTCAGTTCTAGTTCAGTTCTAGTTCAGTTCTAGTTCAGTTCTAGTTCAGTTCTAGTTCAGTTTCAGTAGTTCAGTAGTTCTAGTTCAGTTCTAGTTCAGTTCTAGTTCAGTTCTAGTTCTAGTTCAGTCTAGTTCAGTTCTAGTTCAGTTCTAGTTCATTCTAGTTCAGTTCTAGTTCAGTTCTAGTTCAGTTCTAGTTCAGTTCTAGTTCAGTTCTAGTTCAGTTCTAGTTTCAGTTCTAGTTCAGTTCTAGTTCAGTTCTAGTCAGTTCTAGTTCAGTTCTAGTTCAGTTCTAGTTCAGTTTGTTCAGTTCTAGTTCAGTTCTAGTTCAGTTCTAGTTCAGTTTCTAGTTCGTTCTAGTTCAGTTCTAGTTCAGTTCTAGTTCAGTTCTAGTTCAGTTCTAGTTCAGTTCTAGTTCAGTTCTAGTTCAGTTCCAGTTCAGTTCTAGTTCAGTTCTAGTTCAGTTCTAGTTCAGTTCTAGTTCAGTTCAAGTTCAGTTCTAGTTCAGTTCTAGTTCAGTTTTAGTTCTGTTCTAGTTTTGTTCTGTTCTAGCTCTAGTTCTAGTTCTAGCTCTAGTTTTAGTCCTGTTCTAGTTTCGTTATAGTTTTGTTCTACTCTTACATTACTCTAACTCTGCTCTAACACTACTCTAACTCTACTTTTCTATAACACTATTCTAACTCTACTCTAACTCTACTCTAACTCCTCTAACTCTACTCTAACTCTACTCTAACTCTACTCTACTCTAACTCTACTCTAACTCTACTCTAACTCTACTCTAACTCTACTCTAACTCTACACTCTACTCTACTCTAACTCTACTCTAACTCTACTCTAACTCTACTCTAACTCTACTCTAACTCTACTCTAACTCTACTCTAACTCTACTCTAACTCTACTCTAACTCTACTCTAACTCTACTCTAACTCTACTCTAACTCTACTCTAACTCTACCTAACTCTACTCTAACTCTAGTCTGACTCTACTCTAACTCTAACTGAAGTGAAATTTCACTTTTTAGTAAATTTTTTTATACATATAACCCTTAGGTTTTCAATTTTACAATTACTCAACTTGTAATCTAAAAAGTCAAAATATTTATTTAAACTTTAAACAAATGCATACTTAAATATTCCAGAAAAGTCTTGAAACAGCCAAATAAGCTCCTCTTAAGAAAAGAGAAAAAACTAAATAAATAAAATACATACATATTAAAAGTGCTGCTGAAGGAGCACAAGTGTTAAAAATTTATTTTAAATGAGTTACAAACAGACACATTTACACAGCTTCTTTCAAGGCAAAAAACAAAAATTAAATAAAGAAAAAGTTAAACAGGGCCATGAAATGCAGTTGAAAATTAAAATAAAAAGACACATAAACACTTACGAAATACGAAACGCTATCGTATTTATTCACTTCACACCCCAAGGAAACTCTTTCGTTTTTCTGCTTTTTTTCTTGTCTTTTCTTTAGAATTCTCAAACAGCATAAAATATTTGGTTACTAAACAAATACATGCTAATGTTAAGAAAATATTCGTACGTGTATACAATTTATAATTTTTCTTTTTATTTTATATTTTCACTTTTTCTTATTTATTGTTTCTTTATAAATTTTCATATGTTTTTTTGTTTTTGCTTTTTAATATAAAATAAATCCACTTACACACTTGTATGCTGAAGTATCGCAAAAAAGGCTTAAATTTTGACTGTAAAAGGGAGAATATTTTGTAAGAGGGTTATGCATGTATGTAAGTGTAAGCAAGTGTAAGTTTATAAGAAGACAATTTTCAAGACCTTGATTACTTGTGTGAACTTGTTCATTATATAAGTAGGCTATACAAATAATAAAGATGAACATATAAACGTTTATATGTATATGTAATTTATATATCTGTGTGCTTGCACCAAATTTATATTTTTTCATAAAATTACATTTTCATATGCGCTTACCAAAATACCTTTCGAAATAACATTTATTTCTCAATTTTGCTAATTACACTTAGTTGTATTATGTATCCGTATAATACATTAAAATGTGAGGTTCAAAGCAGGTTGCACACAAATCTACACCAATGAAAAATATTCATGCTCAATATTTTGTGGGACTCAAAGAGACCTATTTATTTTGAGCTGCTGTAATCGATCGATGAAAAATCCTTTCTCTGGGTTAAGCTTAACTTCAGAACATACATAGTATCCGAAATTAGCTTGATAAATACTTAGTCTCAAAAGATATACATACAGCTAACTCTACTTTAACTAGAACAGAACTAGAACAGAACTACAGAACTAGAACAGAACTAGAACAGAACTAGAACAGAACTAGAACAGAACTAGAACAGAACTAGAACAGAACTAGAACAGAACTAGAACAGAACTAGAACAGAACTAGAACAGAACTAGAACAGAACTAGAACAGAACTAGAACAGAACTAGAACAGAACTAGAACAGAACTAGAACAGAACTAGAACAGAACTAGACAGAACTAGAACAGAACTAGAACAGAACTAGAACAGAACTAGAACAGAACTAGAACAGAACTAGAACAGAACTAGAACAGAACTAGAACAGAACTAGAACAGAACTAGAACAGAACTAAACAGAACTAGAACAGAGCTAGAACAGAGCTAGAACAGAACTAGAACAGAACTAGAACAGAAATAGAACAGAACTAGAAGAGAACTGGAACAGAACTAGAACAGAACTAGAACAGAACTAGAACAGAACTAGAACAGAACTAGAACAGAACTAGAACAGAACTAGACAGAACTAGAACAGAACTAGAACAGAACTAGAACAGAACTAGAACAGAACTAGAACAGAACTAGAACAGAACTAGAACAGAACTAGAACAGAACTAGAACAGAACTAGAACAGAACTAGAACAGAACCAGAACAGAACTAGAACAGAACTAGAACAGAACTAGAAGAGAACTAGAAGAGAACTAGAACAGAAATAGAACAGAAATAGAACACAGAACTAGAACAGAACAGAACTAGAACAGAACTAGAACAGAACTAGAACAGAACTAGAACAGAACTAGAACAGAACTAGAACAGAACTAGAACAGAACTAGAACAGAACTAGAACAGAACTAGAACAGAACTAGAACAGAACTAGAACAGAACTAGAACAGAACTAGAACAGAACTAGAACAGAACTAGAACAGAACTAGAACAGAACTAGAACAGAACTAGAACAGAACTAGAACAGAACTAGAACAGAACTAGAACAGAACTAGAACAGAACTAGAACAGAACTAGAACAGAACTAGACAGAACTAGAACAGAACTAGAACAGAACTAGAACAAACTAGAACAGAACTAGAACAGAACTAGAACAGAACTAGAACAGAACTAGAACAGAACTAGAACAGAACTAGAACAGAACTAGAACAGAACTAGAACAGAACTAGAACAGAACTAGAACAGAACTAGAACAGAACTAGAACAGAACTAGAACAGAACTAGAACAGAACTAGAACAGAACTAGAACAGAACTAGAACAGAACTAGAACAGAACTAGAACAGAACTAGAACAGAACTGAACAGAACTAGAACAGAACTAGAACAGAACTAGAACAGAACTAGAACAGAACTAGAACAGAACTAGAACAGAACTAGAACAGAACTAGAACAGAACTAGAACAGAACTAGAACAGAACTAGAACAGAACTAGAACAGAACTAGAACAGAACTAGAACAGAACTAGAACAGAACTAGAACAGAACTAGAACAGAACTAGAACAGAACTAGAACAGAACTAGAACAGAACTAGAACAGAACTAGAACAGAACTAGAACAGAACTAGAACAGAACTAGAACAGAACTAGAACAGAACTAGAACAGAACTAGAACAGAACTAGAACAGAACTAGAACACAACTAGAACAGAACTAGAACACAACTAGAACACAACTAGAACACAACTAGAACACAACTAGAACACAACTAGAACACAACTAGAAACAACTAGAACTGAACTAGAACTGAACTAGAACAGAACTAGAATAGAACTAGAACAGAACTAGAACAGAACTAGAACAGAACTAGAACAGAACTAGAACAGAACTAGAACAGAACTAGAACAGAACTAGAACAGAACTAGAACAGAACTAGAACAGAACTAGAACAGAACTAGAACAGAACTAGAACAGAACTAGAACAGAACTAGAACAGAACTAGAACAGAACTAGAACAGAACTAGAACAGAACTAGAACAGAACTAGAACAGAACTAGAACAGAACTAGAACAGAACTAGAACAGAACTAGAACAGAACTAGAACAAACTAGAACAGAACTAGAACAGAACTAGAACAGAACTAGAACAGAACTAGAACAGAACTAGAACAGAACTAGAACAGAACTAGAACAGAACTAGAACAGAACTAGAACAGAACTAGAACAGAACTAGAACAGAACTAGAACAGAACTAGAACAGAACTAGAACAGAACTAGAACAGAACTAGAACAGAACTAGAACAGAACTAGAACAGAGCTAGAACAGAACTAGAACAGAACTAGAACAGAACTAGAACAGAACTAGAACAGAACTAGAACAGAACTAGAACAGAACTAGAACAGAACTAGAACAGAACTAGAACAGAACTAGAACAGAACTAGAACAGAACTAGAACAGAACTAGAACAGAACTAGAACAGAACTAGAACAGAACTAGAACAGAACTAGAACAGAACTAGAACAGAACTAGAACAGAACTAGAACAGAACTAGAACAGAACAGAACTAGAACAGAACTAGAACAGAACTAGAACAGAACTAGAACAGAACTAGAACAGAACTAGAACAGAACTAGAACAGAACTAGAACAGAACTAGAACAGAACTAGAACAGAACTAGAACAGAACTAGAACAGAACTAGAACAGAACTAGAACAGAACTAGAACAGAACTAGAACAGAACTAGAACAGAACTAGAACAGAACTAGAACAGAACTAGAACAGAACTAGAACAGAACTAGAACAGAACTAGAACAGAACTAGAACAGAACTAGAACAGAACTAGAACAGAACTAGAACAGAACTAGAACAGAACTAGAACAGAACTAGAACAGAACTAGAACAGAACTAGAACAGAACTAGAACAGAACTAGAACAGAACTAGAACAGAACTAGAACAGAACTAGAACAGACTAGAACAGAACTAGAACAGAACTAGAACAGAACTAGAACAGAACCGAACTATGTTTGAAGCTGTATGTTATTATTGATAAATTGAAAGGTAGTCAGGGATGGAGGAGTATGTGTGATGTAAAATTAAAAAAAAAATAATATAAATTCCAGAAAAGGTAATAAAACACATATAAAAGTTTAAAAAAACGCTACCATGAAGTGTACATAAGAAACGACATTGCCGATTATAAAACTCTTATACTTGTTATAAAATCATTTTGTCAATATTGAAACTTTAATTAAATAAAACTTAATATTACTATTTCATATTTCATATACATTAAATATGAACAAAAAAATCTTTTATTTATTAAGTTTATAAACTCTCTATAATCTATAGATAAACAACAATTTAAAATTTATATGATACAAAAATGCAAAATCTCCCAAAAAGAATACAAACAATGCAAAAAAAAAACAAAATACCAAAGACAATATAAAAATTACAAATTTATATGTTTAGACAAATACACATAAAATATGTATAAGAAAAACAAAAGAAAATAGAATGAATAAAAAAAAAACTATGAGAAGAATGAATTTATTAAATATAAAAGATACCAGATACAATAAGAAAAACAATAACAAATCATATTTGAAAATAATGACACAGATGTAGAAGGAAGTGTGTGAGTTAAGACAAACATACAGATAAATACATACATACATATGTATGTATGTATGTTGTATGTATGTACATATATTGTAAAGGATAACATGGAAAAACAATTTAACATTTGCAGTTTCTACATATGGATACAGAGAGAGAAAAGGAGAAGTTAGAACACTTAAAAAAGTAGGCAGAAACGAGGTAAAGTAAAGTCTTAGTATTAGTGTTCCCTTATACTTTTGGAAAGATGTATGATGATTAGTTTTTCTCTCTTTAACTAGCTAAGCTTTGTATGTTTGTTTTTTAACAGTGTACTTTCCCTATATCCTTCTCAGTTAGACACTTTCTATGGAGTTTAATTTGAGTCCTGTTGCTATTTTTTGGCCCCTTGACTGGAAAAAAATGCATGAATTTGTATAATATTTGTTGGCCTGCTCTTTTTAGTTCAACATTTGGTAGAAGATAAAAGTTATTTGTTAGAAAGATGATGTTGAGCCCTTATACGTGTCATAGAACATATTCATATTTCATTTAAGTTTATTGTTTTACTATATATTTTATTAAGACCAAAAACAACATAGCATACATATAAAAATATATTCTAAAAAAAAACAGGAAAAACCACAAATTCTGATAAACACTTTTTACACAGTATCACAGGATATGTAGCTCTAGCTACATAAATACATAAACTTTTATACATTTATACTTTTATAAAAAAAGTTCCTTTTCAAAATCTAACCAAAGCTTGTGGTTTTCCCCTTTGCTCTCTATTCCTCAAATTATGATGAGTTTATAAAAATTTTGTTGGTAAACAAAATTTATTTAATTTTTTTTCTGCAGTTTTTTTTTTTAATTTTGGCAATTTTTCATGAAAAAAATTTTTCAGTTTCAATAAATGTTATACTTTTGTTCCACAAAGACCAAACTAAGGTAATATAAATGAAAATAAATAATATAAATCATTTGCCATGACTCTTAGATTTTAAGAAAAGGCAAAGGGTTCATAGAGTCATTTCTTATGGCAAACAAAGGGAAGGAAACAAAAAACAAACAAATACTTTTTATTTGTGTGTAAAAAATCTTTTATTTGCCAATTATGAAAATGTAAAAATAAAGTATTTGCTGATCTTAAACCATAATTCTTAAAAAAAAAATAGATTTTGGAAATTATGAGTAATGGGGAGGGTTTATGGCGACAATAGGTTTTAAAGTTTAAACTTTAGTTAACATTTTTTCAACGAAAACTCTTATCGAAAAAGCCTCTTTTCAAAACGATAACTGTTATCAAGAAAATAAACTTTCCCATACTAAAATTATCATATATATAAAGAATTATGGATGGATGGACATACTTTTCTTTACGAAAACTGTCTTCGAAAGAAGAAACTTTTCTATACAAAAACTGTTCTCGATGGAACAAACTTTTCTATACGAAAACTGTATTCTATGGAAGACCCTTTTCATTACGAAAACTTTCTTCGATGGAAGACACTTTTCTATACGAAAACTGTGTTCTATGAAAGACACTTTTCTATACGAAAACTGTGTACTATGGAAGACACTTTTCTATATGAAAACTGTCTTCTATAGAAGACACTTTTCTATACGAAAACTGTGTTCTATGAAAGACAGTTTTCTATACAAAAACTGTCTTCTATGGAAGACACTTTTCTTCTATGGAAGACATTTTTCCATACGAAAACTGTCTTCTATGGAAGACACTTTTCCATACGAAAACTGTCTTCTATGGAAGACACTTTTCTATACAAAAACTGTCTTCTATGGAAGACACTTTTTTATACGAAAACTGTCTTCTATGGAAGACACTTTTCTATACGAAAACTGTCTTCTATGGAAGACACTTTTCTATACGAAAACTGTCTTCTATGGAAGACACTTTTCTATACGAAAACTGTCTTCTATGGAAGACACTTTTCTATACGAAAACTTTCTTCTATGGAAGACACTTTTCTATATGAAAACTGTCTTCTATGGAAGACACTTTTCTATAAGAAAACTGTCTTCTATGGAAGACACTTTTCTATACGAAAACTGTCTTCTATGGAAAACCCTTTTCTATACGAAAACTGTCTTCTATGGAAAACCCTTTTCTATACGAAAACTGTGTTCTATGAAAGACAATTTTCTATACGAAAACTGTATTCTATGGAAAACCCTTTTCTATACGAAAACTGTGTTCTATTAAAAAAAATTGTGTTCTATGAAAGACAATTTTCTATACGAAAACTGTGTTCTATGAAAGACACTTTTCTATACGAAAACTGTCTTTTATGGAAGACACTTTTCTATACGAAAACTGTCTTTTATAGAAGACACTTTTCTATACGAAAACTGTCTTTTATGAAAGACACTTTTCTACACGAAAACTGTCTTCTATGGAAGACTCTTTTCGTTACGAAAACTGTCTTCTATGGTATACACTTTTCGATACTAAAACTGTCTTCTATTGAGGACACTTTTCTTCACGAAATCTGTCTTCTATGGAAGACACTTTTCTGTACGAAAACTATCTTCGATGGAAGACACTTTTCTGTACTAAAACTGTCTTCGATGGAAGACACTTTTCTGTACAAAAACTCTCTTCGATGGAAAACACTTTTCTATACTAAAACTGTCCTCGATGGAAGACACTTTTCTATACTAAAACTGTCTTCGATGGAATACACTTTTCTGTACTAAAACTGTCTTCAATGGAAGACACTTTTCTGTACTAAAACTGTCTTCTATGGAACATACTTTTCTATACTAAAACTGTTTTCGATGGAAGACACTTTTCTATACGAAAACTGTCTTCAATGAAAAACACTTTTCTATACGTAAACTGTCTTAATGAAAGACACTTTTCTATGCTAAAACTGTCTTCAATGGAAGACACTTTTCTATACGAAAACTAATTTCTATGTAAGACACTTTTCTATACGAAAACTATCATCGATAGAAGACTCTTATATATGAAAGCTGTCTTCGATGGTGAACACTATTCCATATGAAAACTGTCTTTGAAGGAAAACACTTTTCTAAAGTAAAACTGTCTAAGTTGGAAAACACTTTTATATACCAAAACTGTTTTCTATACGAAAATCGTCATCGATGGAACATATTATTCTGTACGGAAACTCCCTAGGATAATTGATACTGTGTTACATGAAGTTTGTCCCTGATGGAACACATTCTTCACATGAAAACTATTTTCGAAAGAAATAGCTTTTGTGATTGAAATGAAAATGCGTATCAAAATAATTGAAGTTCAAATTATATTAAAATCAATATTAACGGCACACATATCATTTAATATAATTTATTATTTTACATTACACGTTTTATCAATTTACATTGAACTTACTTACAAATATATTGTTTAAAAAGATAATTCCCTATATCAAAATCTAACTGACACTTTCTCAAGAAACCCTCTCTTAAAAAGAAAGTATAAAATCATGTCAAATAAAACAACAGGAGTTATATTTTTAGCTTCAAACACGAAAATATGTTACTCCTACAGAATTTAAACAATTTACACGTGTTTGGCATGACATTAAGGTTAATGATTAATAAAAGAAAAAAAAAACAAAAACGCATTAAAAACAACTGAAAACAACAAGTAAAAAGTAGAGAGGGAGAAACAACCAACAAGAAAATTAATGTTAAAACTCTTAAGAAATGACACAATAATAAGCATTTCTTCTTAGGGTTGTCCTTAGAGAAAATTCGTTATTAACACTCCTTTCACATTTAGTACTTAGTACATCTTTTCTTTATAACAAGCATTAGTACAATTTAGCAGGGTTTTTGTGGTATTTAGAAATAAGTTAAAAATCTACACACGCACTATGGGATATATACGAGGATCACGACAACCGGGGGGAGAAGACATTTTTCTATACGGAAACTATATTCTATGGAAGAAGTCTTTTTATGCGACAACTTTCTCCGATAGAAGACACTTTTCTATACGAAAACTGTCTTCGATAGAAGACACTATTCTATACGAAAACTGTCTTCGATGGAAGACACTTTTCTATACGAAAACTGTCTTCGATGGAAGACACTTTTCTATACGAAAACTGTCTTCGATGGAAGACACTTTTCTATACGAAAACTGTTTTCGATGGAAGACACCTATCTATACGAACACAGTCTTTAATGGAAGACACTTTTCTATACGAAAACTGTCTTCGATGGAAGACACTTTTCTATACGAAAACTGTCTTCGATGGAAGACACTTTTCTATACGAAAACTGTCTTCGATAGAAGACATTTTTTTATACGAAAACTGTCTTCTATAGAAGACCCTTTTATATACGAAAACTGTCTTCGATGGAAGACACCTATCTATACGAACACAGCCTTCAATGGAAGACACTTTTCTATACGAAAACTGTCTTCAATAGAAGACACTTTTCTATACGAAAACTGTCTTCAATAGAAGACACTTTTCTATACGAAAACTGTCTTCAATAGAAGACACTTTCTATACGAAAACTGTCTTCAATAGAAGACACTTTTCTATACGAAAACTGTCTTCAATAGAAGACACTTTTCTATACGAAAAACTGTCTTCAATAGAAGACACTTTTCTATACGAAAACTGTCTTCAATAGAAGACACTTTTCTATACGAAAACTGTCTTCAATAGAAGACACTTTTCTATATGAAAACTGTCTTCAATAGAAACACTTTTCTATACGAAAACTGTCTTCAATAGATGACACTTTTCTATACGAAAACTGTCTTCAATAGAAGACACTTTTCTATACGAAAACTGTCTTCAATAGAAGACACTTTTCTATACGAAAACTGTCTTCTATAGAAGACACTTTTCTATACGAAAACTGTCTTCAATAGAAACACTTTTCTATACGAAAACTGTCTTCAATAGAAACACTTTTCTATACGAAAACTGTCTTCAATAGAAGACACTTTTCTATACGAAAACTGTCTTCAATAGAAGACACTTTTCTATACGAAAACTGTCTTCAATAGAAGACACTTTTCTATACGAAAACTGTCTTCAATAGAAGACACTTTTCTATACGAAAACTGTCTTCAATAGAAGACACTTTTCTATACGAAAACTGTCTTCAATAGAAGACACTTTTCTATACGAAAACTGTCTTCAATAGAAGACACTTTTCTATACGAAAACTGTCTTCAATAGAAGACACTTTTCTATACGAAAACTGTCTTCAATAGAAGACACTTTTCTATACGAAAACTGTCTTCAATAGAAGACACTTTTCTATACGAAAACTGTCTTCAATAGAAGACACTTTTCTATACGAAAACTGTCTTCGATGGAAAACACTTTTATGTAAGAAAACTGTCTTCAATAGAAGACACTTTTCCATACGAAAACTGTCTTCAATATAAGACACTTTTCTGTACGAAAACAGTATTCAATAGAAAACACTTTTCTATATTAAACTGTCTTCTATAGAAAATCCTTTTCTGTGTGAAAACTGTGATGTTTTCTATGCAAAATCTGTCTCCTTAAAGACAGTTTTCTATTTCAATACTATCTTCGTTTGCGGTCGACCCCTCGTTATTAACCACCTGCTTTATCAAGATTTTAAATTTCATACTAAATATTACTTTTTAGCTTTTATACATTTTTGGTTACTTTTACTTTAATTGATGTGTTTTTCATTTTTATTTCTGTTCCATTTCTTTTTTTTACTCTTTTCTTTTTGTCTTATGAATAATTTAAATGGCAATTAAAAAAATACTATAGAATTGTTTTCATTTTTGAGAAACAAAACAACAACAGCACCAAATAGACATTAAGGAAAATCCACAAAAACCACACACACACATATTGTAATAAACTTACATACGAGGAAGTCAAAAAAAAAAAGAAGAAACGGAAATGAACACAAAATAAAATATGAATTATTATTTTTTGTTAAAACAAACACATACAAACAGCCAAAAGCTGTTTAGTTGTAACGAAAATTTTAAATCTAAAATAGGCACGTACGTATGTGTGCGTCAAACAAACACACCTAAACATATGAAACTGGAAAGTAATTCGAAACGGAAATTTAACATTAGCCCTGAAAGAACAACAAAAATATTCCAACTTGTCCTGTCTATTAAACTTATTTTGCCCTCCACTGTAAAAGTATTTGCTATTTTAAGTATTATTACGTTTACGAGTAATTTTTTGTTTATTTTTTATGTTACACGCTTACATATTCATATGTACATGCGTGTGTTTTTTATGTAAAATTTCTTTACAAATATTTTAAAACCATAAAAAGATACTCTTAAACACACACCTACACATCCTCATTAAAAATGTACTTTAATGTTTTTACTCTTGTTTAACCCTTGTTGTCTGTTTTATTACATGTTCTTAATAAAATTCAGAGCTAAAAAAATAACAACAAAAAACAACAAACTACACCAAATTCATTCTTTCATGAGGTTCCCTTTAAACCCCAAAAAATGTGATGGAAAATTGGTATTTTATATTTTGTAACACACATTCCATTATGTGTTAATGCATGTTTGAGGTAATGTTTTGTTTACACTCATACACTTTAAATGAAAGTGAAGAAAAATTGTTGACAAGGGGAAAAAACATAATTAAAAAATTTGAATAAATATTCCTTTTGGATTTTGTGATCATTAAAGCAACGATCACACGTATACAAATTACAAATTTGTAGTATATTTTAGGGAGTGAAAATAATGTTATCGAATGTTAAATGTCCAGCCGAATACTAAACCTGATGAACAGCTTTATGATAAAAACTGTTAATATTTGTAAAGAAAACAATCAACAACCTCTAATTCAGTTCTAGTTCTGCTTTAGTTATATTTAAGTTCTGTTCTAGTTCTGTTCTGTTCTAGTTCTGTTCTAGTAATGTTATCGTTCTGTTCTAGACACTTTTCTATACGAAAACAGTCTTCGGTGGAAGACACTTTTCTATACGAAAACAGTCTTCGGTGGAAGACACTTTTCTATACGAAAACTGTCTTCAATGGAAGACACTTTTCTATACGAAAACTGTCTTCAATGGATGACACTTTTCTATACGAAAACTGTCTTCAATGGAAGACACTTTTCTATACGAAAACTGTCTTCAATGGAAGACATTTTTCTATACGAAAACTGTCTTCGATAAAGACACTTTTCTGTATGAAAACTGTGTTCGATAGAAAACTCTTTTCTATATGAAAACTGTTCTGTTCTTGTTCTGTTCTAATTCTGTTCTAGTTCTGTTCTAGTTCTGTTCTAGTTCTGTTCTAGGTCTGTTCTAGTTCTGTTCTAGTTCTGTTCTAGTTCTGTTCTAGTTCTGTTCTAGTTCTGTTCTAGTTCTGTTCTAGTTCTGTTCTAGTTCTGTTCTAGTTCTGTTCTAGTTCTGTTCTAGTTCTGTTCTAGTTCTGTTCTAGTTCTGTTCTAGTTCTGTTCTAGTTCTGTTCTAGTTGTTCTAGTTCTAGTTCTGTTCTAGTTCTGTTCTAGTTCTGTTCTAGTTCTGTTCTAGTTCTGTTCTAGTTCTGTTCTAGTTCTGTTCTAGTTCTGTTCTAGTTGTTCTAGTTCTGTTCTAGTTCTGTTCTAGTTCTGTTCTAGTTCTGTTCTGTTTCAGTTCTGTTCTAGTTCTGTTCTAGTTCTGTTCTAGTTCTGTTCTAGTTCTGTTCTAGTTCTGTTCTAGTTCTGTTCTAGTTCTGTTCTAGTTCTGGTTCTAGTTCTGTTCTAGTTCTGTTCTAGGTTCTAGTTCTAGTTCTGTCTGTTCTAGTTCTGTTCTAGCTCTGTTCATAGTCTGTTCTATTCTGTTCCTTCAGTTCTAGTTCTGTTAGTTGCTGTTCTAGTTCTGTTTCTAGTTCTGTTCTAGTTATGTTCTAGTTCTGTTCTAGTTCTGTTCTAGTTTGTTCTAGTTCTGTTCTAAGTTCTGGTCTAGTTCTGTTCTAGTGCTGTTTTCTAGTTCTGTTCTAGTTCGGTGTCGAGTTCTGTTCTAGTTAGTTCTGTTCTAGTTCTGTTCTAGTTCTGTTCTAGTTCGGCTTCTAGTTCTGTTCTAGTTCTGTATCTAGTTCTGTTATAGGTTCTGTCTAGTTCTGTTCTAGTTCTGTTCATAGTTCCTGTTATGTTCTTAGTTCTGTTCTAGTTCTGTTCTAGTTCTGTTCTAGTTCTGTTCTAGTTACTGTTCTAGTCTGTTCTGTTCTAGTTCTGTTCTAGTTCTGTTCTAGTTCTGTTCTAGTTCTGTTCTAGTTCTGTTCTAGTTCTGTTCTAGTTCTGTTCTAGTTCTGTTCTAGTTCTGTTCTAGTTCTGTTCTAGTTCTGTTCTAGTTCTGTTCTAGTTCTGTTCTAGTTCTGTTCTAGTTCTGTTCTAGTTCTGTTCTAGTTCTGTTCTAGTTCTGTTCTAGTTGTTCTAGTCTGTTCTAGTTCTGTTCTAGTTCTGTTCTAGTTCTGTTTAGTTCTAGTTCTGTTTCTAGTTCTGTTCTAGTTCTGTTCTAGTTCTGTTCTAGTTCTGTTCTAGTTCTGTTCTAGTTCTGTTCTAGTTCTGTTCTAGTCTGTTCTAGTTCTGTTCTAGTTCTGTTCTAGTTCTGTTCTAGTTGTTTCTAGTTCTGTTTAGTTCTGTTCTAGTTCTGTTCTAGTTCTGTTCTAGTTCTGTTCTAGTTCTGTTCTAGTTCTGTTCTAGTTCTGTTCTAGTTCTGTTCTAGTTCTGTTCTAGTTCTGTTCTAGTTCTGTTCTAGTTCTGTTCTAGTTCTGTTCTAGTTCTGTTCTAGTTCTGTTCTAGTTCTGTTCTAGTTCTGTTCTAGTTCTTTTCTAGTTCTGTTTAAGTTCTGTTCTAGTTCTGTTCTAGTTCTGTTCTACTCTGTTCTATTCTGTTCTAGTTCTGTTCTAGTTCTGTTCTAGTTCTGTTCTAGTTATGTTCTAGTTCTGTTCTAGTTCTGTTCTAGTTCTGTTCTAGTTCTGTTCTAGTTCTGTTCTAGTTCTGTTCTAGTTCTGTTCTAGTTCTGTTCTAGTTCTGTTCTAGTTTTTCTAGTTCTGTTCTAGTTCTGTTCTAGTTCTGTTCTAGTTCTGTTCTAGTTCTATTCTAGTTTGTTCTAGTTCTGTTCTAGTTCTGTTCTAGTTCTGTTCTAGTTCTGTTCTAGTTCTGTTCTAGTTCTGTTCTAGTTCTGTTCTAGTTCTGTTCTAGTTCGTTCTAGTTCTGTTCTAGTTCTGTTCTAGTTCTGTTCTAGTTCTGTTCTAGTTCTGTTCTAGTTCTGTTCTAGTTCGTTCTTTCTAGTTCTGTTCTAGTTCTGTTCTAGTTCTGTTCTAGTTCTGTTCTAGTTCTGTTCTAGTCTGTTCTAGTTCTGTTCTAGTTCTGTTCTAGTTCTGTTCTAGTTCTGTTCTAGTTCTGTTCTAGTTCTGTTCTAGTTCTGTTCTAGTTCTGTTCTAGTTCTGTTCTATTTCTGTTCTATTCTGTTCTAGTTCTGTTCTAGTTCTGTTCTTGTTCTGTTGTAGTTCTGTTCTAGTGTTATTCTACTTCTTTTCTATTTCTGTTCAGTTCTAGTTCAGTTAAACTTTGTTTAAAATTGTATCTATAAATCAATGTTAATTCCTTCTTTAATAAATTGCTTGCCGGTTTCAGATATGCTCATTATTTCTAAAAAAATTTGCAGCAAATGTGACCTCTTCATTATTGTGAAATTCTATTTAAAATTTATTTTTATTTTTGCATTAACAAAAGCCTTTTAAATTACGTCTTTAATAATGATTTGTTATAGACACATACATATGTATAAAAATGAGAGTTTTGTGAAAGGCTTTATAAAATTGAATTTAATTGAATTCTTTGAAAATAAAATAAGATTTATTTTGTATAGTTATAATAATAATGATAATAATAAGCGGTTTATTTAAAGAGAAATATACAGTCTTAACAAAAGAGCAATAAATTTCAATTATTTATATGTAAGCATGTAAATTAAAATACACATGTATTTTAACATTGATTCACATACATACAATGACACAATTACAGCAGTACTTTTATAAACTGTAACAAAACAAGTCGCTTAAAGGTTTTAAATAAATAAATTTTGTGAAAGGGGGGAACAATTCAACAGAATATAAAGTATGTCGAGAAAACTTTAGATCTAAACTAGTATCTTGTTAGAATTTCACAAATTTTTTGAGAATTAAATTGATAAGCTTTAAGTGGATCGACATATTCTTTTGACTTTTCCAGATATTACTCTATTTTCCGCTTATTAATATTAAATTTTACTTGTTTTTGAAATCTTCAATTTCACCTGAATTCTTAACATTCCACCCCTTTTAGGTAGAATTTCTTTTGTTTAAAGAAAAAAGCAATTTCAAAATTTAATTTGAATTTGTAATTAGGCGCAAATGTTATGTTTTGACATTTGACACAACAAACGAAACAAAACATTAAAACTGTAACAGAAAAACGCAATCACAAATATTTCACAATATAAGCATACCCCCCCTTTCTGTCTCAACAAAATATAAAGAACAAAATTTGACAAAGGCAGTAGAAAAAGTCATTGTTACAATTGTATGAAGTAGATTTAAAACCATAATAAAGTTAAATGTTTGAAACAGGAGGGAGGAGGGGGGACAGAACAAGGAAGAGCAGTCAGCTAACTGGCAGGTAGACAGACAGACAGACAGGCAAGTAGTCAATTTTAAGGTGTGATTTAATATATTAAACATAATTTGCTTGTGCTTTTCTTTTTTGGCTTCTTACTGGAGGCTTCAACAAAAAGACAGGCCTGACTCTTAATGACATAAAATAAGAGAATAAGTCTAACGAGTACAATATGCATACAATTTGTTTAAATGTAGCAGAAAGTAGGAATAGGGGTTGTGATTTAAAATGAACCTGTGAATTTTTGGTATATTATATATGTATGTGTAGGTAATGAAAAAATTTAATTACTTAAATAATTTTAATTTATTAAAATGACAAGATAAGATTATAAACAAGAAAGGAAAATTATTAAAACAAGAACAAAATTAGCAACAGACAAGCAAGACAAAGTTCTTAAAACATAAATTAATGAAAAAAAATATATATATAATATATTTGTCATTGTATATATTGCTTTACAACAAATCGTTAAATAAATTTATTGAAGTGAAAATATTTATTTTGTTTTTTTTTCTCTTTATTTTTCATTTTTAAACATAAAATAATGAAATTATTTTTTACAAAATGCATCGTTTGATTATTGAGTGTTTTTATATATTTTTCTTTATAATGATTGATAATGACAAAGTTATCAATACAATAAGAGTCTTGTGTTTCTTTTACTATTATTTTAATGATAAAATTCATCATAAATCAAACATAATTTTGAAAAAACAATCTTAAAATGTCTTTAATTATGATAAAAAAAAAATTAAAAAAAAATAGTCTGATACTGAACTAGAATTTTGCTAGCATCTAACTAAAATCTAAAACATTTTAAATTTTAGCAAAAATCAAAACACTTCAACATAAAAAACTCAACAAACCCTCTTAACTCAAATTCTATTTAATTTTCTTTTAAACATGACTAAACATTGAATTGTCGTTGCATTTTATACATTTTCTATATTTCTTACCTTTTTCTTCCATTTTTCAACAAATTTCAAAATCATAAAATCTCTACTTAAAATGCGAATTCTACGTGCTTTTGATGAAGAGAAAAAAAAAATATAATAAAAATACTTTAAAATTTTGTGGTTTTTCACTTCCCCTTTTTTGATGAAATGAAAACAACCCCGCAAAGTATGAGAAAAACATCTAAATAAATTTGTTCCTCATCATTGAGTTTGTTTTCTTTTAAAAACGAAAAAAAAAAAGAAATATATAAAAGAAAATAAAGAAAAATGATTTTAAAGGACTTGTTTGAAAGCATAGAATTGAACTACTCTTCAACATTTTGACTTTTTTTTATAAAACACAAAAATATTTACTTTAATAATCTTTTATATTTTTCTTCATTTTATATGAAAATTTGGTGTTTATTTAACTTATTTTTTGTTTTGGACAAAATTTAACTTTATTTTTGTTGTGAAAAGAAACTAAATCTAAAACCTAAGGATTTGTGTAGGGCACATATCAACGAATCTACATAGTTTTTAAATATAGCAGAACTAGAAGAGAACTAGAAGAGAGCTAGCACAGAACTAGAACAGAACTTCAACAGAACCAGAACAACTAGAACAGAACTAGAACAGAACTAGAACAGAACTAGAACAGAACTAGAACAGACTAGAAAAGTACTAGAACAGAACTAGAACTGAACTAGAACTGAACTAGAACAGAACTAGAACAGAACTAGAACAGAACAGAACAGAACTAGAACAGAACTAGAACAGAACTAGAACAGAACTAGAACAGAACTAACAGAACTAGAACAGAACTAGAACAGAACTAGAACAGAACTAGAACAGAACTAGAACAGAACTAGAACAGAACTAGAACAGAACTAGAACAGATTGTGTAGGGCACATATGAACGAATCTATATAGTTTTTAATATAGCAGAACTAGAAGAGAACTAGAAGAGAGCTAGCACAGAACTAGAACAGAACTTCAACAGAACCAGAACAGAACTAGAACAGAACTAGAAAAGTACTAGAACAGAACTAGAACTGAACTAGAACTGAACTAGAACAGAACTAGAACAGAACTAGAACAGAACTAGAACAGAACTAGAACAGAACTAGAACAGAACTAGAACAGAACTAGAACAGAACTAGAACAGAACTAGAACAGAACTAGAACAGATCTAGAACAGAACTAGAACAGAACTAGAACAGAACTAGAACGAACTAGAACAGAACTAGAACAGAACTAGAACAGAACTAAACAGAACTAGAACAGAACTAGAACAGACTAGAACAGAACTAGAACAGAACTAGAACAGAACTCGAACAGAACTAGAACAGAACTAGAACAGAACTAGAACAGAACTAACAGAACTAGAACAGAACTAGAACAGAACTAGAACAGAACTAGAACAGAACTAAACAGAACTAGAACAGAACTAGAACAGAACTAGAACAGAACTAGAACAGAACTAGAACAGAACTAGAACAAACTAGAACAGAACTAGAACAGAACTAGAAAGAACTAGAACAGAACTAGAACAGAACTAGAACAGAACTAAACAGAACTAGAACAGAACTAGAACAGAACTAGAACAGAATAGAACAAACTAGAACAGAACTAGAACAGAACTAGAACAGAACTAGAACAGAACTAGAACAGAACTAGAACAGAACTAGAACAGAACTAGACAGACAACAGAACTAGAACAGAACTAGACAGAACTAGAACAGAACTAGAACAGAACTAGAAACAGAACTAGAACAGAACTAGAACAGACTAGAACAGAACTTGAAACAGAACTAGAACAGAACTAGCAACACTAGACCTAGAACGAAACAGAAACTAGAACTAGAACAGGAACTAGAACAGACTAGACTAGGAACAGAAACTAGAACAGAACCTAGAACAAGAACTAGAACAGACTAGAACAGAACTAGAACAGAACTAGAACCAGAACTAGAACAGAACTAGAACAGAACTAGAACAGAACTAGACAACTAGAACTAGAAACTAGAATATAGAACTAGAACCTACAGAACAGAACTAGAAACAGAACTAGAACAGAACTAGAACAGAACTAGAACAGAACTAGACAGAACTAGAACAGAACTAGAACAGACTAGAACAGAACTAGAACAAACTAGAACATGAACGAGAACAGAACTAGAACAGAACTAGAACAGAACTAGAACAGTAACCTAGAACAGAACTAGCACAGAACTGAAAGAACTAGACAGAACTAGAAACAGAACTAGAACAGAACATAGAACAGAACTAGAACAGAACTAGAACAGAACTAGAACAGAACTAGAAAGAACTAGAACAGAACTAGAACAGAACTAGAACAGAACTAGAACAGAACTAGAACAGAACTAGAACAGAACTAGAACAGAACTAGAACAGAACTAGAACAGAACTAGAACAGAACTAGAACAGAACTAGAACAGAACTAACAGAACTAGAACAGAACTAGAACAGAACTAGAACAGAACTAGAACAACTAGAACAGAACTAGAACAGAACAAAAAGAACTAGAACAGAACTAGAACAGAACTAGAACAGAACTAGAACAGAACTAGAACAGAACAGAACTAGAACAGAACTAGAACAGAACTAGAACAGAACTAGAACAGAACTAGAACAGAACAGAACTAGAACAGAACTAGAACAGAACTAGAACAGAACTAGAACAGAACTAGAACAGAACTAGAACAGAACTAGAACAGAACTAGAACAGAACAAACTAGAACAGAACTAGAACAGAACTAGAACAGAACTAGAACAGAACTAGAAAGAACTAGAACAGAACTAACAGAACTAGAAGACTATAACAGAACTAGAACAGAACTAGAACACTAGAACATAACTAGAACAGAACTAGAACAGAACTAGAACAGAACTAGAACGAACTAGAACAGAACTAGAACAGAACTAGAACAACAACTAGAACAGAACTAGAACAGAACTAGAACAGAACTAGAACAGAACTAGAACAGAACTAGAACAGAACTAGAACAGAACTAGAACAGAACTAGAACGAACTATAACAGAACTAGAACAACTAGAACAGAACTAGAACAGAACTAGAACAGAACTAGAACAGAACTAGAACAGAACTAGAACATAACTAGAACAGAACTAGAACAGAACTAGAACAGAACTAGAACAGAACTAGAACAGAACTAGAACAGAACTAGAACAAACTAGAACAGAACTAGAACAGAACTAGAACAGAACTAGAACAGAACTAGAACAGAACTAGAACAGAACTAGAACAGAACTAGAACAGAACTAGAACAGAACTAGAACAGAACTAGAACAGAACTAGAACAGAACTAGAACAGAACTAGAACAGAACTAGAACAGAACTAGAACAGAACTAGAACAGAACTAGAACAGAACTAGAACAGAACTAGAACAGAACTAGAACAGAACTAGAACAGAACTAGATAGAACTAGATAGAACTAGAACAGAACTAGAACAACTAGAACAAACTAGAACAGAACTAGAACAGAACTAGAACAGAACTAGAACAGAACTAGAACAGAACTAGAACAGAACTAGAACAGAACTAGAACAGAACTAGAACAGAACTAGAACAGAACTAGAACAGAACTAGAACAGAACTAGAACAGAACTAGAACAGAACTAGAACAGAACTAGAACAGAACTAGAACAGAACTTGAATAGAACTAGGACTGAATTTAAGCTACTTAGATGTGAATTTATTTTCATTTCAGTTAATTTCATTAAAATTGTGAAGTAGTACATCCTTCTAGCGGCATTGTACCATTCATCATCACTCGCCTTCACATTTTTTTCTGCTGAGGTTTGTTAATTTTTGACGTGTTATTATTTGGTTCAAAAATATTTCAACGTTGATTTTATTTCATACTGAATACAACTTTTTCTCTACCGTTTATATGCTCTAGCTTTACAAAATATTTTTTTTTAAAACAAAAATTTCATTTTTTAGTGAATTTTTTCATCGTTGAATGAACTTTACAGCATTATAAAAAAATATCTAACAGAATAAAAAAAGCAGAGTAAAAGTTTGCGCTAAAATCACGGCTCTATGCGGTCATGAATGAAATTCATCATAATGTGTGCGTTTGTTAAGTTTAACGTTCATTTCATTTTGATTTTTTTTTTTGTTCCTTTTTCTGGACATTTTAATTTTTAACAAAAAATTCATAGATTTATTTTTCAGTGCTGCTGTTTTATCGAGGGGTGAAATAAAGATAAAAAATAATAAAAAGTGGTCATTTATTTGGAGTAAATATTGGTTGAGATAAAAAAAACGAGAAAAAAATTGATTTGTTGAAGTTTTTCTGGGTTGGCAGTTATATTTTCGTTTTTTGTTCGCACTTAATAGAAAAATATTTTGATATAAAATATTTAAATGATTTTTAACAAAATAACACTCAAATAAAAAGAAAAAATATTTAAGCTGATTTAAGGACTCTTTTTGTGTAAGAAAAAAATTTCAATTAAAGGAATTTATTTCATATTATTTTTAAATTTTTCTAAAACACATAGAGAGGAAGGAAGTTTACAGAACTAGTCTTATAATTGGTTCTTGGTGGATAAAGATGGATAATAGATTATATCATAATCAGCTAAGGACACTTAAGAGCTTCTGGATTGTTAAAATTAACTTTATTTAATCATGTTTAAAACTAAGTAATGTTCCTTTGTATCCTTTTTCCTTTTTAATAAACACTTTATTAACTTTAAGTAATTTATTCAAGTACTAATTTTTGTTATTAACACTTTTTATCTTATCTACAACTTATTTTAATCTTTGGCCTTTATTATTAATTTTCAACATGTTCTTTAAAAGCTAGAGTAGGAAAACACGAAAGTTTTCACGTGAATTTAAGTTTATTAAAATAATTTCTATTACAACAACTACTTCTACAAACTTTTAATACATTCATATAAATCTAGAGATTTTCAAATCTATACACTTTGGCTAGAGCAAAGCTAGTTACTAACATACATATTTGTTCATTTGCAAATTTCACCAAAAAGAGAAAATTCCAAATGAAATACAGTAAAGATTTTATAAACTTTAAAATACACACATTTACCCATATATACGATATTAGTTTTCTTATATACCCAGCAGATCATGGAACCCACTAAGCTATCGACTCCTCTGTCAAAGTATTGTTTTATTACTCAACAAGTCGTTTGTTCATGAAATTCGGAACAAAAACAAAACCATGTTACAATACAAATTATAAAATGCAACCTATTTGCCAGTTTTAACACTGCAATGTTTGTTTACGAAACCCTATAGACTCTCCCTCATATGTTCATATCTACGGAATTTTACTTACATATCCCCCATATTTTACATTATACCTTTACAAAGGATGCATATTTCATGTTGAATGTTTATTAGAAGGGAGAAACAAAACTGAGTAGAGAAAATATCGCCAGTAACAAACAACTATATAAACGCCAAAATCATGCTGTGCAATCGGAGTTACAATAGTTGCAGAGCAACAGTTTTAAAGGATTCCGGTTCAAATTTCAAACAACTACAGTGGCAAATCAAAGAATAGAACATAACTAAAACAGAACTAGAACAGAGTTAGAATAGAACTAGAATTATAACAGAACTAGAACAGAACCAGAACAGAACTAGAACAGAGAGATAATAGAACTAGAATTAGAACAGAACTAGAACAGAGCCAGAACAGAACTAGAACTGAACTAGAACAGAACTAGAACAGAACTAGAACAGAACTAGAACAGAACTAGAACAGAACTAGAACAGAACTAGAAACAGAACTAGAACAAGAACTAGAACAGAACTAGAACAGAACTAGAACAGAACTAGAACAGAACTAGAACTAGAACTAGAACTGAACTAGACACTAGAACAGAACTAGAACTGAACTAGAACAGAACTAGAACAGAACTAGAACAGAACTAGAACAGAACTAGAACAGAAACTAGAACAGAACTAGAACAGAACTAGAACAGAACTAGAACAGAACTAGAACAGAACTAGAACAGAACTAGAACAGAACTAGAACAGAACTAGAAACAGAACTAGAACAGAACTAGAAACAGAACTAGAACAGAACTAGAACAGAACTAGAACAGAACTAGAACAGAACTAGAACAGAACTAGAACAGAACTAGAACTAGACAGAACTAGAACAGAACTAGAACAGAACTAGAACAGAACGAGAACAGAACACTAGAACAGAACTAGAACAGAACTAGAACAGAACTAGAACAGAACTAGAACAGAACTAGAACAGAACTAGAACAGAACTAGAGACAGAAACTAGAACAGAACTAGAACAGACTAGAACAGAACTAAACAGAACTAGAACAGAACTAGAACAGAACTAGAACAGAACTAGAACTAGAACAGAACTAGAACAGAACTAGAACAGAACTAGAACTAGAACAGAACTAGAACAGAACTAGAACAGAACTAGAACAGAACTAGAACAGAACTAGAACAGAACTAGAACAGAACTAGAACAGAACTAGAACAGAACTAGAACCGAACTAGAATAAAACTAGAATAAAACTAGAACAGAACTAGAACAGAACTAGAACTAGAACAGAACTAGAACAGAACTAGAACAGAACTAGAACAGAACTAGAACAGAACTAGAACAGAACTAGAACAGAACTAGAACCGAACTAGAACAGAACTAGAACAGAACTAGAACAGAACTAGAACAGAACTAGAACAGAACTAGAACAGAACTAGAACAGAACTAGAACAGAACTAGAACAGAACTAGAACAGAACTAGAACAGAACTAGAACAGAACTAGAACAGAACTAGAACAGAACTAGAACAGAACTAGAACAGAACTAGAACAGAACTAGAACAGAACTAGAACAGAACCTAGACAACAGAACTAGAACAGAAACCTAGACAGAACTAGAACAGAACTAGAACAGAACTAGAACAGAACTAGAACAGAACTAGAACAGAACTAGAACAGAACTAGAACAGAACTAGAACAGAACTAGAAAGAACTAGAACAGAACTAGAACAGAAACTAGAACAGAACTAGAACAGAACTAGAACAGAACTAGAACAGAACTAGAACAGAACTAGAACAGAACTAGAACAGAACTAGAAACAGAACTAGAACAGAACTAGACACAGAACTAGAACAGAACTAGAACAGAACTAGACAGAACTAGAACAGAAACTAGAACAGAACTAGAACAGAACTAGAACAGAAACTAGAACAGAAACTAGAACAGAACTAGAACAGAACTAGAACAGAACTAGAACAGAACTAGAACAGAACTAGAACAGACTAGAACAGAACTGAACGACAGAACAAGAACCAGAACAAGAAAACTAGAATAGGAATAAATTTGAGTCTACATATTCTTTATCCAACTCACTGTGAATTTCCACATTTGCAATGAGCAACATCTGAAAAAAAATTTCTATTTTGTTTTGCAATTTTTATTCTTCTAGTTTTGGACATGGATTTAATACAACAACAATATTACAAAACACCACAGGATATTGTTTTATATGAATTTAATTGTAATTTAATCCAAAAAATCATAGAATTTGTAGAGTTGTTGGAGTTTTTATTTTAAATATGCACACAACTAAAATATGCACAAAATGCGAGTGTGTATGATTTCTCATGTACATAGCCCTGTAAATTTACAGGGAGACCAAGTATCCTTTTTAAGGAAGTATTTATTCGAAAACTAAAATCATCACATAACGGTCTTTACTTAATCTGGCAAGAAGTCATCTGTAACCCTTAATATACCCTTAAAAATAATACATTTCTTTAGACTTAGAAATGTTTCTCCCAAGGAAAGTAAATTTAACAATTCAGTACTACCAGGATATGCATGTACAGTTGCGTTCAAAATAATAGGAGTAAAAATTTCAAAAAATTTAAATATAAATTTTTTAGTGAAAGATTTAGATTTTAAATTAAATATTTTTATAATTTATTTACTTAACTTGTTCTCTAATTTTTATAGTCATTATTTTAAATGTTTAAGAAATTTATTTTAAAATATATATATTTTTTTAAATTTATATACAAAATCTGTTGTTCAAAATAATAGGAGTATTCGTTTTAAGTTCAAATATTTTTAAAATAAAAACAAAACAGAAAGAACTTTCATCTAAAATATTATTAATTAGTGTGTAGCAATACAACATCAGCTATTTTTGTCAAGTTTTTATTTAGAATTTGGGTATCTGAGTCTCCAGAACTTAATGTCTTTCCGACAACGGCTTTGAGGAGTTTGATGACGCATATCGTGGACGATTATTCACAAATATGCTGTAATTTATTGGGAAACCCTTAAAAGACGTTATACGCAAGGTTTTTTAGCGATTTGTTTTACAATCAGTAAGTCGACAACCATATCATTGCCTACTTCCTATGGAACGTGCTTCCACCATTTTGGAATCAATCATGTTTTCATAAGACTACATCGCCATTTTATCAACTTTGTTTGTTGGGAATATGAGAACATATCTTGGGGTAATATGTTTACCTACAACCTTTGGTCTACGATTCCATTCTACAATTTATTAGGCCATACCCTTTTTGTCAAGACCCGTCTTGAATCATTCCTGTTATACTACTTCTTTGAAAGTTGGTTATAGCTTAATATTTTTCGATTAATGGACTTCCAATATATTTTCTGAATTCATTTAGATTTAAAAACACAATTTGTTGTCGTATTCTTGCATTAAAAATTCATCCATGTATGAAACCACCTCTAAATGTGGTACTTGGCAATCTTTATGGATTTGACTATATGCTTTATGGTCTGAAATTAAATGTTTTCAAAAAAATTTTGTTTGAAAATTGATCTGAACTAATTGAATATTGATCACGATGTTTTATAACTACAATTTGGCTTAGTTTCAATATTTTAGGACGCCCTAATGAGATTAATTTTAAAACCTTGCCGTTAGCGCTTATCATTTTTGCATAAAATGTTTAGTTTTTATGAGAGATTTTAAAAAATTTTACTTCTTAAAGTATTCAAATAATCTTTTAATGAAATTAGCTTGAGATATTTTATTTTTCTTTTCGCGATATTTTCATAATTTCCAAGATATTTAAACAGATTTCCCCTTTCGTAAATTCTGACATTTTTTTCATGATTTTAAATGAAATAATCGTGAACTGTGTTTAAAATTGCTTAAATTTATTCAAATACAAGAATTTTATACAATATTTTTAATATTTACTACGAATGATGAAAATTAGTCTAACTTAGGTTAGAGAATATACCGTACTCCTATTTTTTTGAACAGTCGTAATCTGATATGGATTCCGAAAAAAGTAAATAACAAAAGAACTAATGAAGCTATATAAAAAATTTCATTCGTTTTTTATTTTAAACACCTAACAAACAAATATCGTGAAAAAATATTGGATTTCCGTAAATGTTTCTTTTTAAAAATAACCTGCACAATTATTTTGAAGTCTCACTCCTATTTTTTTGAACACAGCTGTATGTGCCAAAGTATTTGTGCATATTTGTGTGTATTGAAGTATATTAAAGTAATAGTAATTGTTTAAACCCCATTGTAAGTTTAACTTCAACATATGCCTTTGTACCAACTAGCAATTTTGGTATTAATTTTGTTGTTGCTGTTATTTTACCAGCAACAGTTTTGTATAAATATTATACTTCATTTTTGGGAAAATACAATTTTCATTTACATTTTTGCTTACATATGCAAGATCTGCAAAGGGAGTGAATGGGTGAGGAAAGACAGAGGAAAATGTTTATGAACTATATTTTATAAAATTTTTAACTATTTCTGGCATTACAAGTTGTATAAATGTAAATGATATATACACGTTTTTTACCATGTGTATATGTGTGTATTATTTTGCAAATGTATGCGAGTGTATTTAAGTGTGTGTGTGTGTGTGGCTGTGTATAGTTTAGACAGAGTGTTTACACATTTAACAGTATTGGTTTGTTTAAATGTATGAAGTTGGTTACACTTTACTATTCTTGCTCCAATAAACATGCAATGTAATACTTCAATGTTTACTTGGATGTTTTTTTTTTTCATTTAAAAACACTGAAAAAATATATGTAAAAACACACTATTTAAAAAATGTTTTCATCGTCATAGTCTAGTCATAGTGTAGTCATAGTCTAGTCATAGTCTAGTCATAGTCTAGTCATAGTCTAGTCATAGTCTAGTCATAGTCTAGTCATAGTCTAGTCATAGTCTAGTCATAGTCTAGTCATAGTCTAGTCATAGTCTAGTCATAGTCTAGTCATAGTCTAGTCATAGTCTAGTCATAGTCTAGTCATAGTCTAGTCATAGTCAGTCATAGTCTAGTCATAGTCTAGTCATAGTTAGTCATAGTCTAGTCATAGTCTAGTCATAGTCTAGTCATAGTCTAGTCATAGTCTAGTCATAGTCTAGTCATAGTCTAGTCATAGTCTAGTCATAGTCTAGTCATAGTCTAGTCATAGTCTAGTCATAGTCTAGTCATAGTCTAGTCATAGTCTAGTCATAGTCTAGTCATAGTCTAGTCATAGTCTAGTCATAGTCTAGTCATAGTCTAGTCATAGTCTAGTCATAGTCTAGTCATAGTCTAGTCATAGTCTAGTCATAGTCTAGTCATAGTCTAGTCATAGTCTAGTCATAGTCTAGTCATAGTCTAGTCATAGTCTAGTCATAGTCTAGTCATAGTCTAGTCATAGTCTAGTCATAGTCTAGTCATAGTCTAGTCATAGTCTAGTCATAGTCTAGTCATAGTCTAGTCATAGTCTAGTCATAGTCTAGTCATAGTCTAGTCATAGTCTAGTTCATAGTCTAGTCATAGTCTAGTCATAGTCTAGTCATAGTCTAGTCATAGTCTAGTCATAGTCTAGTCATAGTCTAGTCATAGTCTAGTCATAGTCTAGTCATAGTCTAGTCATAGTCTAGTCATAGTCTAGTCATAGTCTAGTCATAGTCTAGTCATAGTCTAGTCATAGTCTAGTCATAGTCTAGTCATAGTCTAGTCATAGTCTAGTCATAGTCTAGTCATAGTCTAGTCATAGTCTAGTCATAGTCTAGTCATAGTCTAGGTCATAGTCTAGTCATAGTTCTTGTCATAGTCTAGTCAAAAATCTAGTCTATAGTCTAGTCCAAAGACTAGTCAATAGTCTAGACCATAGTCTAGTCCATAGTCTAGTCCATACTCAAGTCCAAAATCTAGTCCATAGTCTAGTCAAAAACCTAGTCCACAGTGTATTCAAAAGTCTAGTTCATAGTCTAGACCATAGTCTAGTTAATGATCTAGTTCATAGTCTAACTCATTGCCTATTCCATAGTCTAGTATATAGTCTAGTACTTAGTCTAGTTCATATTCTTAGCTATATCCAAGTCCATAGTCTATTCCGTAGTCTAGTATATATTCTGGTCTAATCTATCTAATATAATCTAATCTTGTTCATAGTCTTGTTCATAGTTTGGTCCATAGTTTGGCCTAGTACAGCCCATAGTATATTCTACAGTTTAGTCCGTTGTCTAGTCCATGGTCTAATTCATAGTTTAGTCCATAGTCTAATTCATAGTCTAGTCCATAGTTTAGTCCATAATCTAGTCGATAGTGTAGTCTATAGTCTAGTTCATAGTCATGTCCATATTCTAGTTCACAGTTTAGTCCATAGTCTAGTCCATTGTATAGTCTATAGTTTAGTCCATAGTCTAGTCCATTTTCTTGTCTATAGTCTAGTCCATAGTCTAGTCCATAGTCTAGTCCATTGTCTAGTCCAGAGTCCATTGTCCAGTCTTAGTCCTTAGTTATGTCCATAGTCTAGCCCATAGTTTAGTCGATAGTGTAGTCCATAGTCAAGTCCATATTCTAGTTCATAGTTTGGTCCATAGTCTAGTCTATAGTCTAGTCCATTGTCTAGTCCATAGTCCATTGTCCAGTCTATAGTCTAGTATATAGTCTTATCCATAATTCAGTCCATAGTCTAGTTCATAGTCTAGTCCATAGTTTAGTCCATAGTTTAGTCCATAGTCTAGTCTACAGTATAGTCTATAGTCTAGTGCATAGTCTAGTTCATAGTCTAGTTCATAGTCTTGTTCGTAGTCTAGTCTATAGTTCATAGTCTAGTCCATAGTTCATAGTCTAATCCATAGTCTAGTCCTTAGTCTAGTTCATAGTCTAACCCATAGTCTAGTTAATAGTATTTTGCATTTATTTACTGTTAATTTTTTTCAGTGTTCTGTGGTACACTTACATGTGAGTGAGTTTGCTTACGCATTTGTATGCGTGTATATTTATCCTGAGATTTTAAAGGCTGTAATCCTTAATACATACTTAAGTTTAGTAGCATTTTCTGTTATAAAAATTGTTTTTTTTAACCAAAAACTTTTTCAGTTCTAGTTAGTTCCACGTACTACCGGTTACATTACACATGCTTAAACATTATAATTTATTTTTGCTACTGTTCAGGTTAAATTGTTTATATAAATCATAAAAAATAACATGCATACAAACGTACATATACACATTTATTTTTCTTACCATTTTAATGTTTTTGAAATATTTAATAATGAATTGTTTCTATATAGTTTTGTAATAAAAATAAATGGGGTTACTGGGAAATGAATTTTCAAACAAAAATTAAAATTAAAAAAATAAAAACATTTACAAACGAAATGAACGACAGGCCAATGTGAAATAGAAAGAAGGATGTAGTTGAAAATCCTTTTTTTTAATCCAGAATTTGTTGCAAAAAAGCAATACAAGAAGAATTTTTAAAAGTAATTTAATAAATTTAAAGCAAAGTTTTTTAAAGAAAAGTTTTAAAGTAAATTTCTTAATCTTAAGTTTGTTGGACTAAAGTCTGGTCTATAGTGAAGATTTTAGTGTTAAGAGTAGTTTAGAATATATTCATGACTATAGTCTAAAATAGAGTCTTGATACCCTTTGAATCTTTAATAAGAATACGATAACAATCAAAGAGAAAAGGAAGAGAACAGCGTAACTAATTTTCCATTAAATTAACCTCATTTAATTATATACAAATACTCGCACATACACACCCTTAACAACACTCGTTCAAACACACACAAACAAATATTTCAGGCAATAACAAGGACATCAGCAACAAAAATTATTTTCAACGTTCAAAAAGTCACGCACTTTGGGGTTTAATTTTTGGCTCTTTGTGGGCCTGAAAATTGTCAGTTGCACTTTTTTTTCGTAAATGTTATCACTATTGTTCTGTTGTTGCTGCCACTACCATTATGTTGTTGTTAAACAAATAAATAATTGTTATTGTACTTGTAGTCAAAATAAAAAAAACATGAAATGAACATGTTTATTTCTACATTATTTCGAACATGCTGTAAAACTTAATTGTTGTTGTGCTTAAGCAGTAGAAGCAGCAATGACAACAACAACAACATGAATAAAAACGCTTAAAAGTAAATTGTATGTTGCAGACATAATTTGTACGCACATTGTCCACTGTAATTCATGTGTAATGGCTGAGTGAGTGACTGACGATTGTGTTTAAGTTTATGAATAGAGATGCTTTTTTTTCGAAGTTTTTCTTACAAAGAAAAATGCTAATTTATTTTTTTTGTTCCAACAAACAAGCAACAACATCTTTCTTAACTTTTCTAGACCAAACCAACAAAGCAAACATTTTCCTTGACTTGCTCTTGCTTTGCTATTCAAAATAGGTATAAAATTTTTATGCATGACAAACATTAACAATAGTAAAACTAAATTTCTAAAGCGCAAAAAACACACTTGTGAATGGAAAATTCGTATAAATTGTCAAGAATAGAAATTCATGTGTAAATGTGCGTTAATAACTTGACATTTTTTCACAATGGCATCATTGTGTTAAGTTCACCATGAAAAATGCTTTTTATGTATTTTTTTTTTCGGCAAACGTGAATATCTGGCCTTTCACTAGACTAATTTTCGACGTCTGTCGTAAAAATAATATTTGTGGAGAAAAAGAAAACTTCAACAGGGTCAGTCACGTGACCGTAATTAGTTTGATTTTAACTGTTAAACAAATTTATAAGAAGTATTTGTTTTGGTAAGCAACCAAACGTTGGGGTTTTTATAACACATTCTCGATTTTCCGAAAGAAATTTTCGTTGTCCTAAAACCTAGACTATGACTAGACTATGACTAGACTATGACTAGACTATGACTAGACTATGACTAGACTATGACTAGACTATGACTAGACTATGACTAGACTATGACTAGACTATGACTAGACTATGACTAGACTATGACTAGACTATGACTAGACTATGACTAGACTATGACTAGACTATGACTAGACTATGACTAGACTATGACTAGACTATGACTAGACTATGACTAGACTATGACTAGACTATGACTAGACTATGACTAGACTATGACTAGACTATGACTAGACTATGACTAGACTATGACTAGACTATGACTAGACTATGACTAGACTATGACTAGACTATGACTAGACTATGACTAGACTATGACTAGACTATGACTAGACTATGACTAGACTATGACTAGACTATGCTAGACTATGACTAGACTATGACTAGACTATGACCTAGACTATGACTAGACTATGAACTAGACTATGACTAGACTATGACTAGACTATGACTAGACTATGACTAGACTATGACTAGACTATGACTAGACTATGACTAGACTATACTAGAACTATGACTAGACTATGACTAGACTATACTAGACTATGACTAGACTATGACTAGACTATGACTAGACTATGACTAGACTATGACTAGACTATGACTAGACTATGACTAGACTATGACTAGACTATGACTAGACTATGACTAGACTATGACTAGACTATGACTAGACTATGACTAGACTATGACTAGACTATGACTAGACTATGACTAGACTATGACTAGACTATGACTAGACTATGACTAGACTATGACTAGACTATGACTAGACTATGACTAGACTATGACTAGACTATGACTAGACTATGACTAGACTATGACTAGACTATGACTAGACTATGACTAGACTATGACTAGACTATGACTAGACTATGACTAGACTATGACTAGACTATGACTAGACTATGACTAGACTATGACTATGACTATGACTAGACTATGACTATGACTAGACTATGACTAGACATGACTAGACTATAGACTATAGACTAGACTATAGACTTGACTATAGACTAGACTATAGACTTGACTATAGACTAGACTATAGACTAGACTATAGACTAGACTATAGACTAGACTATAGACTAGACTATAGACTAGACTATAGACTAGACTATAGACTAGACTATAGACTAGACTATAGACAGACTATAGACTAGACTATAGACTAGACTATAGACTAGACTATAGACTAGACTATAGACTAGACTATAGACTAGACTATAGACTAGACTATAGACTAGACTATAGACTAGACTATAGACTAGACTATAGACTAGACTATAGACTTGACTATAGACTAAACTATAGACTAGACTATAGACTAGACTATAGACTAGACTATAGACTAGACTATAGACTAGACTATAGACTAGACTATAGACTAGACTATAGACTAGACTATAGACTAGACTATAGACTAGACTATAGACTAGACTATAGACTAGACTATATGACTAGACTATAGACTAGACTATAGACTAGACTAGACTAGACTTATTAGACTAGACTATAGACTAGACTATAGACTAGACTATAGACTAGACTATAGACTAGACTATAGACTAGACTATAGACTAGACTATAGACTAGACTATAGACTAGACTATAGACTAGACTATAACATAACATAAGACTAGACTATAGACTAGACTATAGACTAGACTAGTAGACTAGATCTAATAGACTAGACTATAGACTAGACTATAGACTAGACTATAGACTAGACTATAGACTAGACTATAGACTAGACTATAGACTAGACTATAGACTAGACTAATAGACTAGACTATAGACTAGACTATAGACTAGACTATATACTAGACTATAGACTAGACTATAGACTAGACTATAGACTAGACTATAGACTAGACTATAGACTAGACTATAGACTAGACTATAGACTAGACTATAGACTAGACTATAGACTAGACTATAGACTAGACTATAGACTAGACTATAGACTAGACTATAGACTAGACTATAGACTAGACTATAGACTAGACTATAGACTAGACTATAGACTATAGACTACACTATAGACTAGACTATAGACTATAGACTACACTATAGACTAGACTATAGACTAGACTATAGACTAGACTATGACTAGACTATGACTAGACTATGACTAGACTATGACTAGACTATGACTAGACTATGACTAGACTATGACTAGACTATGACTAGACTAGACTATGACTAGACTATGACTAGACTATGACTAGACTATGACTAGACTATGACTAGACTATGACTAGACTATGACTAGACTATGACTAGACTATGACTAGACTATGACTAGACTATGACTAGACTATGACTAGACTATGACTAGACTATGACTAGACTATGACTAGACTATGACTAGACTATGACTAGACTATGACTAGACTATGGACTAGACTATGACTAGACTAGGCTATGACTAGACTATGACTAGACTATGACTAGACTATGACTAGACTAGACTATGACTAGACTATGACTAGACTATGACTAGACTATGACTAGACTATGACTAGACTATGACTAGACTATGACTAGACTATGACTAGACTATGACTAGACTATGACTAGACTATGACTAGACTATGACTAGACTATACTATGACTAGACTATGACTAGACTATGACTAGACTATGACTAGACTATGACTAGACTATGACTAGACTATGACTAGACCATAGACTAGACTATAGACTAGACTATAGACTAGACTATAGACTAGACCATAGACTAGACTATAGACTAGACTATAGACTAGACTATAGACTAGACTATAGACTAGACTATAGACTAGACTATAGACCAGACTATAGACTAGACTATAGACTAGACTATAGACTAGACTATAGACTAGACTATAGACTAGACTATAGACTAGACTATAGACTAGACTATAGACTAGACTATAGACTAGACTATAGACTAGACTATAGACTAGACTATAGACTAGACTATAGACTAGACTATAGACTAGACTATAGACTAGACTATAGACTAGACTATAGACTAGACTATAGACTAGACTATAGACTAGACTATAGACTAGACTATAGACTAGACTATAGACTAGACTATAGACTAGACTATAGAACTAGACTATAGACTACTATAGACTAGACTATAGACTAGACTATAGACTAGACTATGACTAAGCTATAGACTAGACTATAGACTAGACTATAGACTAGACTATAGACTAGACTATAGACTAGACTATAGACTAGACTATAGACTAGACTATAGACTAGACTATAGACTAGACTATAGACTAGACTATAGACTAGACTATAGACTAGACTATAGACTAGACTATAGACTAGACTATAGACTATAGACTAGACTATAGACTAGACTATAGACTAGACTATAGACTAGACTATAGACTAGACTATAGACTAGACTATAGACTAGACTATAGACTAGACTATAGACTAGACTATAGACTAGACTATAGACTAGACTATAGACTAGACTATAGACTAGACTATAGACTAGACTATAGACTAGACTATAGACTATAGACTACACTATAGACTACACTATAGACTAGACTATAGACTAGACTATAGACTAGACTATAGACTAGACTATAGACTAGACTATAGACTAGACTATAGACTAGACTATAGACTAGACTATAGACTAGACTATAGACTAGACTATAGACTAGACTATAGACTAGACTATAGACTAGACTATAGACTAGACTATAGACTAGACTATAGACTAGACTATAGACTAGACTATAGACTAGACTATAGACTAGACTATAGACTATAGACTACACTATAGACTACACTATAGACTAGACTATAGACTAGACTATAGACTAGACTATAGACTAGACCATAGACTAGACTATAGACTAGACTATAGACTAGACTATAGACTAGACTATAGACTAGACTATAGACTAGACTATAGACTAGACTATAGACTAGACTATAGACTAGACTATATACTAGACTATAGACTAGACTATAGACTAGACTATAGACTAGACTATAGACTAGACTATAGACTAGACTATAGACTAGACTATAGACTAGACTATAGACTAGACTATAGACTAGACTATAGACTAGACTATAGACTAGACTATAGACTAGACTATAGACTAGACTATAGACTAGACTATAGACTAGACTATAGACTAGACTATAGACTAGACTATAGACTAGACTATAGACTAGACTATAGACTAGACTATAGACTAGACTATAGACTAGACTATAGACTAGACTATAGACTAGACTATAGACTAGACTATAGACTAGACTATAGACTAGACTATAGACTAGACTATAGACTAGACTATAGACTAGACTATAGACTAGACTATAGACTAGACTATAGACTAGACTATAGACTAGACTATAGACTAGACTATAGACTAGACTATAGACTAGACTATAGACTAGACTATAGACTAGACTATAGACTAGACTATAGACTAGACTATAGACTAGACTATAGACTAGACTATAGACTAGACTATAGACTAGACTATAGACTATAGACTACACTATAGACTAGACTATAGACTATAGACTACACTATAGACTAGACTATAGACTAGACTATAGACTAGACTATAGACTAGACTATAGACTAGACTATAGACTAGACTATAGACTAGACTATAGACTAGACTATAGACTAGACTATAGACTAGACTATAGACTAGACTATAGACTAGACTATAGACTAGACTATAGACTAGACTATAGACTAGACTATAGACTAGACTATAGACTATAGACTACACTATAGACTACACTATAGACTAGACTATAGACTAGACTATAGACTAGACTATAGACTAGACTATAGACTAGACTATAGACTAGACTAGACTATAGACTAGACTATAGACTAGACTATAGACTAGACTATAGACTAGACTAGACTAGACTATAGACTAGACTATAGACTAGACTATAGACTAGACTATAGACTAGACTATAGACTAGACTATAGATTAGAGTGTAGATTACACTATATACCAGGCTATAGAGTATACTATAGATTATACTATATACTAGACAATAGACTAGACTATAAACTATAATGTAGACTATAGACTATAAACTAGAATAGACTGTTAACTTAATGTAGACTAGACTATGAACTAGTCTAATGACTAAACTAATGATTTGACTATAGACTAGCCTATGTAATAGACTACATTCTTATCTATAGAACAGGCTAGTTTAGATATCAATATGTGTTTTTGAACTGTAACTATATATAAAATTTATTTATTTGTCTGTTGAGCTTACAAGTTTCTTTAAGAGTAAGTATTAAACAAATTTTTGACCCAATTTTGGGCACAACATTTTGTTTTAAATTATCGTAACTTTGTTTTCATTTTTTTAAAAATAACTGTTAAGAGATGAAAGAAGTAGAAAGTATATGAAATGAAAAAAATAGAAACAAAACTTTGCCTTCCGTAAAAACTTAAACATATTTCCTACTTAACAAATTTCCTCTGATGATACGAGCTTGCTCCCACCGACCAAACATATTCGGCAAAAAAAAAAATTAAAGTACACAGGAAAAACATATAAGAAACTTGAAAATATGATAAAGACCTAAAAAAGAAGAATACAACTTATTGCAAAAGTAGAAATATAGAAGTATTTTTATTTTGTTAAAACTTATGGCCTCCAAAGAGGAACAAAGTAAGTAAAGGAATACAGTTGTATGCAGAGTAGTTGTAACAATCATATAAACTTTATATGCCATTTGGAAGTACCACCCCACCTAACTAAAAGATAAAAAGAAACATACCAAATAAGGTAAGAGAGTTATAAAGAAGCTACAACAAAGGAGCAATAACCCAGCAAACAAGTTTTTGTAGACGAAAGTTTCATATACATATAGGGATTGCTTTAAGAAGGTATTTAAAAAGTCGTCTATGTACATTATCCTTTTATAAGGTTGCTAATTTCAAAAATGTAATTTAAATGTTTACTGGGTGATTTTCTTAAAAAAACACGAATATAATAAAAACATATATAAAAATAATAACAATGTTCAGTGTGTATATGGACTGTTACAACTTCAAAGTATGCAAAATATTCAAAATGAATAAAATAAAAATTAAAGAAAAAGTCCAAACACAAGGAAAAAAAAAACTTTTTTATTTCTTCTTTTTTTTCGAAACTTTCGTTAAACAAAAAGGTAAATTGTCCTTTTTCCAGGGATGTGTTAGGAACACACACATAAACAAAGGAAAAGTGATACTAACAAATCGCTCTACACCGGAAGTGTGCTTTAGAATATCTCTGTATGTAATTTCTTTTGCTAAATTTTTGTTTTTCTTTTATATTTTTTTTTTTGCTCGGTAACATTTCCGCTCATATCCTGTTTACATATCCTGACTATAGAGCAACAAGAAAAAAAAAAAAACTGAAAAATAAACAACAAAATAGTAACACAGAGAACATTAGAATAAATTTTTAATACTGGAAGTTGAATTTTGTTTTTGGTCAAAAATGCCCTATGAACAGTTTTAAGGTACTAGTAGGAATTAAAGTGATACAAAAAAAAAATATACAATTTTTCAAATTTTAGACAAAATTTTAATCAAAATAATTTTCTAAATGTAACAGCAAGTTTAAAATTGAGAAATACATGTATTTCCTCCCGTCATCAAATCAAATAACTTTTCATTCCTTTCATATATGCCCACTGTAGCGTATTTGTCAATTTGATTTCTCTTTATCTACATACATTCACTTATCTACCAAAAGCACTCTTTTTCATCAATCTATGTTGTCCTGTAGCTTGAGTCCCTCATCACCGGCAATTTTTCGTAGAAAATATTTTCCTGTTGTGTTTCGAATTTTTAATAAACATAAATGTGTGTTATTTCTATTTTAACTTTTGCTCTAACTCTAAAATGTTTGTAGATTTTTTCAATTTTTGTTTGCATTTCATTTTTTTATTTAATCCAAAAGTTTTTATTTTTTTTATCATTTTTAAAGCAAACTTTATTTTTAGGCAAATATACAATATATCTCTTTAGATTTGATGTATTGAAATGTTGTTTCAATGGTAAAGATTAAAAATAACAAAATTAGAAACGTTAAAAATAAACTAAAACTGAAAAAAGTTTAAATAACAAAAATATTATATCCAAAAACACTGACCTATTTTAGTTTAGCTGAAATCTAACTCCACTCTAACACAAATCTAATTCTACTCAGCTGTAATTTAACTTAATTCTAGCTCAACTGTAACTTAACTTTAATTGAATTGTAACTCAACTCTAACTAAACTAAAATTCATCTCTAACTTAACGTTAACTCAACTCTAATTTAACTCTTAATCAACTCTAACTGAAATTTAACTCAACTCCATCCCAAGTGTAACTCTATTGCAATTCAACTTTAGCTCAACTCTCACTCAGCTCTAATTCAATTATAAGTCAACCCTAACTCAACTCTAACTCAACTCTAACTCAACTCTAACTCAACTCTAACTCAACTCTAACTCAACTCTAACTCGAATCTAACTCAACTCTAACTCAACTAACTCAACTCTAACTCAACTCTAACTCAACTCACTCCAACTCAACTCTAACTCAACTCTAACTCAACTCTAACTCAACTCTAACTCAACTCTAACTCTACTCTAACTCAGCTCTAACTCAACTCTAACTCAACTCCAACTCAACTCTAACTCAAATATAAATCAACTCTACTCAATTCTAACTCAACTCAAATTCAACTCTAACCCAACTCTAACTCAAATCTATCTCAACACTAACTCAACTCTAAATCAACTCTAACTCAAATATCTCAACTCTAACTCATTTTTAACTCAAATCTTACTCAACTCTAACTCTACTCTAACTCTACCGTAATTCAAATGTAACTCAACTTTAACTCTAACTCAAATCTAACTCTACTCTAACACAACTCTAACTCAACTCTAACTCAACTCTAACTCAACTCTAACTCACTCTAACTCATCTCTAACTCAACTCTAACTCAACTCTAACTCAACTCTAACTCAACTCTAACTTAACTATAACTCAACTCTACCTCACTCTAACTCAACTCTAACTCAACTCTAACTCAAACTCTAACTTAACTATAACTCAACAATAACTCTAACTCTTCTGTAATTCAAATGCAACTCAGCTTTAACTCAACTCTAACTCACTATAACACAACCACAACTCAATTCTAACTCAACTCTGACTAATCTCTGACTCAACTTAACTCAACTCTGGCTCAACTCTAACTCTATTCAACAATAACTCTAACTCTACTGTAATTCAAATGCAACTCAACTTTAGCTCAACTCTAACTCAACTCTAACTCAATTTTAACTCAACTCTAACTCACTCTACTCAACTCTGACTCAACTCTAACTCAACTCTACTAACTCAACTCTAACTCAACTCTAACTCAACTCTAACTCAACTCTAACTCAACTCTAACTAACTCTAACTCAACTCTAACTCAACTCTAACTCAACTCTAACTCAACTCTAACTCAACTCTAACTCAACTCTAACTCAACTCTAACTCAACTCTAACTCAACTCTAACTCAACTCTAACTCAACTCTAACTCAACTCTAACTCTGCTCTAATTCAACTATAACTCAACAATAATTTAACAATAACTCTAACTCTACTGTAATTCAAATGCAATTCAACTCTAACTCAACTCTAACTCAACTCTAACTCTAACTCAACACTAACTCAACTCTAACTTAACTCTAACTCAACTCTAACTCAACTCTAATTCAACTATAACTCAACAATAATTTAACAATAACTCTAACTCTACTGTAATTCAAATGCAACTCAACCCTAACTCAACTCTTACTCAACTCTTACTAAACTCTAACTCAACTCTAATTCAACTATAACTCAACAATAACTCTAACTCTACTCTAATTCAAATGCAACTCTACTTTAACTCAACTATAACTCAACCATAATTCAACTTTATCTCTAACTCTACTCTAACTCAACTCTAACTCTACTCTAACTCAACTCTAACTCAACTCTAACTCAACTCTAACTCAACTCCAACTCAACTCCAACTCAACTCCAACTCAACTCCAACTCAACTCCAACTCAACTCCAACTCAACTCCAACTCCAACTCAACTCAACTCCAACTCAACTACAACTCAGCTCCAACTCAACTACAACTCAGCTCAGCTCTAACTCAACACCAATTTAGCTCAACTCTAATTCAACTCAGACTTAACTCAACACTATAAGCTATAGTTCAATTTCTCAAAATCAACTCTAAATCGGCTCTAACTAAATTTTTAAATATTTTTTTTTTTTTTTTTTGATCGATGATTCATTAAATCTCTTCATCTAAATACAAACTACTAAATCTATCGAACTGCCTCGTATTTTATTTAGATACCCTTTGCAATCTTTCCACTTTCAATGATTTAAAAAAAACTTAATTTATTTTCCCTAGATTTTAAAAGTTGGTAGCTGTTTTTATTCGCTACCAACTTTCCAACAAGTACAGGCGCTTTAAATTATGCAAATGGTTTTGTAAGTGAAATAATATAGACTTCAGTAATGGGAACAAAAAAAATGTGTTAACAAAAATCTTACAGCAGAAACTGATTACAAGTATATAAATGATAAGGGATAATGAAAAATATATGTTGAAAAAAGCTGGGAGTTAAACGAATTATGAATAAGCTACATGCATAATAAAAAGTTGAAAGCCAACACAACTCGAAAGTTTTGTTGCACTTGAATGAACCTATCTATGTTGATTCACGTGAATCTTATATAATTAACACAACTTCTCATAACTGGTAACAAATGCCTTGCTAAACTTTAACTTCCTCTAAAAGTTCTACTAATATATTTATTGTTACTGCTACATTAGTCCAAGTACGAATACCAGATTAGTAATACACACTCCTACTGGAAAACATTTACAATACTTACTAGCATTTACAATGGTAAAGAATTGCTTCATAAAGAGAGCAGAATAGGAAAAAAAAACAAAACAATTTGTTTGTAATTTTCATATTGTTTTACATGCTTTTATTTATTTGCCTCTGGGTATTTTTAGTGCTTTGTTTTTTTTTAGACTGTACGGTTGCTTTCTCCATTATCCAAACAATTTTGTGGATTTTAATTTTTGCTCTTATTTATTTCAATGCCTTTGCAAGCCTACAATTGTTACATAATTTTAGGCGCTATAAGAACTTGTAATTGTTTTATATCCGGTTGGTGTTGCTCCTCTTATAATGTTCTTATTTTGGTCATCTTATAAATTATGAATTGTATTTTGAAAGCCTAAGAAATATTGTTGGAAATTTTGTAATTTAAGTAAATTATTTTAAGATAATTGAAAAACGAGAAAAAACAAAAAAGTATTTTGAGATGTAAATAATAAATAATTTAATGTGGAAAGTTGTTTCGTAAGTAATTTGCAAATAGCCAACTAAGCAATATGGTTTCAAAAATATTTTTAAATATGTACTAATATAGACTAGACTATAGACTAGACTATAGACTAGACTATAGACTAGACTATAGACTAGACTATAGACTAGACTATAGACTAGACTATAGACTAGACTATAGACAAGACTATAAACTAGACTATAGACTTGACTATAGACTAGACTATAAACTAGACTATAGACTAGACTATAGACTAGACCATAGACAGACTATAGACTAGACTATAGACTAGACTATACACTAGACTATAGACTAGACTATAGACTAGACTATACACTAGACTATAGACTAGACTATAGACTAGACTATAGACTAGACTATAGACTAGACTAGACTATAGACTAGACTATAGGCTAGACTATAGACTAGATATAGACTAGACTAGACTAGACTATAGACTAGACTATAGACTAGACTATAGACTAGACTATAGACTAGACTATAGACTAGACTATAGACATAGACTATAGACTAGACTATAGACTAGACTATAGACTAGACTATAGACTAGACTATAGACTAGACTATAGACTAGACTATAGACTAGACTATAGACTAGACTATAGACTAGACTATATACTAGACTATAGACTAGACTATAGACTAGACTATAGACTAGACTATAGACTAGACTATAGACTAGACTATAGACTAGACTATAGACTAGACTATAGACTAGACTATAGACTAGACTATAGACTAGACTATAGACTAGACTATAGACTAGACTATAGACTAGACTATAGACTAGACTATAGACTAGACTATAGACTAGACTATAGACTAGACTATAGACTAGACTATAGACTAGACTATAGACTAGACTATAGACTAGACTATAGACTAGACTAGACTAGACTATAGACTAGACTATAGACTAGACTATAGACTAGACTATAGACTAGACTATAGACTAGACTATAGACTAGACTATAGACTAGACTATAGACTATTATAGACTAGACTATAGACTAGATTATAGACTAGACTATAGACTAGACTATAGACTAGACTATAGACTAGACTATAGACTAGACTATAGACTAGACTATAGACTAGACTATAGACTAGATTATAGAACTAGACTATAGACTAGACTATAGACTAGACTATAGACTAGACTATAGACTAGACTATAGACTAGACTATAGACTAGACTATAGACTAGACTATAGACTAGACTATAGACTAGACTATAGACTAGACTATAGACTAGACTATAGACTAGACTATAGACTAGACTATAGACTAGACTATAGACTAGACTATAGACTAGACTATAGACTAGACTATAGACTAGACTAGACTAGACTATAGACTAGACTATAGACTAGACTATAGACTAGACTACTAGACTAGACTATAGACTAGACTATAGACTAGACTATAGACTAGACTATAGACTAGACTGTAGACTAGACTATAGACTAGACTATAGACTAGACTATAGACTAGACTATAGACTAGACTGTAGACTAGACTATAGACTGTAGAATAGAATAGACTATAGACCAGACTATAGAATAGACTATACTCCAACTCTACTCTAACTCTTCTCTGACTCTACTCCAACTCTACTTCTACTCTACTCTACTTTACTCTACTCTACTCTACTCTAACTCTACTCTGACTCTACTCTGACTCTACTCCAACTCTACTTCTAGTCTAGTCTAACTCTACTCTAACTATACTCTAACCCTACTCTAACTCTATTCTAACTATACTCTAACTATACTCTAACTATACTCTAAGTCTACTCTAACTCTACTCTAACTCTACTCTAACTCTACTCTAACTCTACTCTAACTCTACTCTAACTCTACTCTAACTCTACTCTAACTCTACTCTAACTCTACTCTAACTCTACTCTAACTCTACTCTAATTCTACTCTACTCTATCTCTACTCTAACCCTACTCTAACTCTACTCTAACTCTACTCTTAGTCTACTCTAACTTGACTCTACTCTACTCTAACTCTACTCTACTCTACTCTACTCTACTCTACTCTACTCTACTCTACTCTACTCTACTCTACTCTACTCTACTCTACTCTAACTCTACTCTAACTCTACTCTAACTCTACTCTAACTTTACTCTACTCTAACTTTACTCTACTCTAACTCTACTCTACTCTACTCTAACTCTACGCTAACTCTACTCTAACTCTACTCTAACTCTACTCTAACTCTACTCTAACTCTACTCTAACTCTACTCTAACTCTACTCTTAATCTACTCTAACTTTACTCTACTCTACTATAACTGTACTCTACTCTACTCTACTCTAACTCTACTCTAACTCTACTCTAACTCTACTCTAACTCTACTCTAACTCTACTCTAACTTTACTCTACTCTAACTCTACTCTAACTCTACTCTAACTCTACTCTAACTCTACTCTAACTCTAACTCTACTCTACCTCTAACTCTACTCTAACTCTAACTCTAACTCTACTCTAACTCTACTCTAACTCTACTCTAACTCTACCTAACTCGACTCTAACTCTACTCTACTCTAACTTCTAACTCTACTCTAACTCTACTCTAACTCTACTCTAACTCTACTCTAACTCTACTCTAACTCTACTCTAACTCTACTCAAACTCTACTCCAGCTCTACTCTACTCTAAATCAACTCTAACTCTAATCCAACTCTACTCAAATCTAAACTAACTCTACTCTAACTCTACTGTAACTCAACTTTATTCTAAATTTTTGTTTATCAATTGGCCATCAAATATTTGTTCGTTTTACCAAAATATTGAAAAAATTTATGTTAGTTTTCTTAAAAGATCTTAAAATATCCTTGCTTTGAAAATAATATATTTTTATTCCACGTTTTTGTCATCTTCTCTGACAAATCGGCAAATATTTCTTTGATATTTTGTAATGATCTAAAGAACCCAATGTGTGAACTTGTTTCTTAGTTCTGCCTGTTGCACCCTTCAACATTAACGTCACCATCAACAACTGCAGCAGCCGTCCTCATCATCAACAGCCTGCGCTTCATTTTGCAGATCACAGACAATTTTTTGATGCAACACCGATCATGTTGTGCACAATTTTTTTGTTTTATACAGCACACTCATCAAAATTAATTGCTATGTGCATATAAATAGTTAAAAGTACTTTAGAAATACTATACATTTGGCCATAAAAGTAAAATTTAAATAGCAACTACATATAAATGAAAGAGGTGAAATGTATGGAGAAAAGTAGACAGGGAAAATGTTAAAAGACTATTTATTGACTGTGGCAGGTAATTTTTTGCTGTCTTTCAAAGAAATAAAACTGATGCTAAATATATATTTAAGATTCGCTGCTATAAATATAATTGAAAGGCTAGATAAATTAAGTGGAAAAATGTGTAACAGAAAATTATAAAAAGACAAATGAGTTAAAAAAAAGAAAATTTGAAATAATTATTTAAAAAGTGTAATTATAATAGCACTTTTTATTTTGGTTTATGGTTTATGATAAATTTAATTAATTTTGCTCTTTTTTAATAAACAGACTTTTTACTTAAGGCTTAATTTCTAGTATATTTATTATGCATGTCTACTCATATGTAAATTTTATTTAGTTTTTAAATTTTACACATACTTGAATAATAAAATGCCTTAAACGTTTCTGTTAGTTCAGTTGTAGAAATACATATTAAACCCAAAGTGTTACGGAATAAAATGCTTAATGCAGATAAGAAAAGAAAATTGTACCTACTAAACTTTAACATCTTTCTAACTCTACCCTAACTCAACTCTACTGAATTAGAACTGAACGCGAACTAAACTGGAACTGAACTAGAACTGAACTAGAACTGAACTAGAACTGAACTAGAACTGAACTAGAACTGAACTAGAACTGAACTAGAACTGAACTAGAACTGAACTAGAACTGAACTAGAACTGAACTAGAACTGAACTAGAACTGAACTAGAACTGAACTAGAACTACTAGAACTGAACTAGAACTGAACTAGAACTGAACTAGAACTGAACTAGAACTTAACTAGAACTGAACTAGAACTGAACTAGAACTGAACTAGAACTGAACTAGACCTGAACTAGAACTGAACTAGAACTGAACTAGAACTGACCTAGAACTGAACTAGAACTGAACTAGTACTGAACTAGAACTGAACTAGAACTGAACTAGAACTGAACTAGAACGGACCTAGAACTGAACTAGAACTGAACTAGAACCGAATTAGAACTGAACTAGAACTGAACCAGAACTGAACTAGAACAGAACTAGAATAGAACTAGAACATAACTAGAATAGAGCTAGAACAGAACTAGAACAGAACTAGAACAGAAATAGAATAGAACTAGAACAGAACTAGAACAGAACTAGAACAGAACTAGAATAGAACTAGAACAGAACTAGAACAGAACTAGAACAGAACTAGAACAGAACTAGAACAGAACTAGAACAGAACTAAGATAGAACAGAACTAGAACAGAACTAGAACAGAACAGAACAGAACTAGAACAGAACTAGAACAGAAACAGAACTAGAACAGAACTAGAACAGAACTAGAACAGAACTAGAACAGAACTAGAACAGAACTAGAACAGACTAGAACAGAACTAGAACAGAACTAGAACAGAACTAGAACAGAACTAGAACTGAACTAGAACTGAACTAGAACAGAACTAGAACAGACACTAGAATAGAACTAGAATAGAACTAGAACAGAACTAGAACAGAACTAGAGCAGAACTAGAACAGAACTAGAACAGAATAGAAGAGAACTGAACAGAACTAGAACAGAACTAGAACTAGAACGTAGAACAGAACTAGAACAGAACTAGAACAGACTAGAACAGAACTAGAACAGAACTAGAACAGAACTAGAACAGAACTAGAACAGAACTAGAACAGAACTAGAACAGAACCTAGAACAGAACTAGAACAGAACTAGAACAGAACTAGAACAGAACTAGAAAAGAACTAGAACAGAAACTAGAACAGAACTAGAACGAACTAGAACAGAACTAGAACAGAACTAGAACAGAACTAGAACAGAACTAGAACAGAACTAGAACAGAACTAGAACAGAACTAGAACAGAACTAGAACAGAAGTAGAACAGACTAGAACAGAACTAGAACAGAACTAGAACAGAACTAGAACAGAACTAGAACAGAACTAGAACAGAACTAGAACATAACTGGAACAGAACTAGAACAGAACTAGAACAGAACTAGAACAGAACTAGAACAGAACTAGAACAGAACTAGAACAGAACTAGAACTGAACTAGAACTGAACTAGAACGGAACTAGAACTGAACTAGAACTGAACTAGAACTGAACTAGAACTAGAACTACAGAACTGAACTAGAACTGAACTAGAACTGAACTAGAACTGAACTAGAACTGAACTAGAACTGAACTAGAACTGCAACGAGAAACTGCAACTAGAACTGAACTAGAACTGAACTAGAACTGAAACTAGAACTGAACGTAGAACTTGAACTAGAAACTGAACTAGAACTGAACTAGAACTGAACTAGAACTGAAACTAGAACTGAACTAGAACGGAACGAGAAACTGAACTAAACTGAACTAGAACTGAACTCGAACTGAAACTAGAACTGAACTAGAACTGAACTAGAACTGAACTAGAACTGAACTAGGAAACTGAACTAGAACTGAACTAGAACTGAACTAAGAACTGAACTAGAACTGAACTAGAACTGAAACTAGAACTGAACTAGAACTGAACTAGAACTGAACTAGAACTGAACTAGAAACTGCAACTAGAACTGAAATAGAATGAACTAAACTGAACTAGAATTGGCTAGATATTTGGATATGCCTAATATTATTCTAATAAATATATAATATACTTATATAGGTGCATAAGTATATAAAAAGATATATCTAATTTTGTAAAACAAATACGCCTGAGGTTAAATTTTCATTGCTTTTCAAATCTGTATTAAAATGAATGAAATAAATATTCGTATGTATTTGTTTGAATTTTCAGTTTCCTTTCATATACAAACATACATACATGTGTGGGTAAGTTTGAGTGTTTTTTCCGGTGTAATGATGTGTAAAAGTGTATGTTTGTATATTTCAGAGTTTGAGTGCAAATGTTATAAAATTATTATTTTCTTTAAAGCTTTTGCCATTAATTCCAAGTGAGTAAATTTATAAATGAATTATTTGGCTTGTGTTTATAAAAGAGTTTTAGAGTGATTAATAACAAAAACATAAAATACAAATAAGAATTTTTATTTATATGACTTCATTGCAAACTTATTTACAAATTATAATTTAGCCACAGTTTATATGAATAACGATGATTAACGGCTCAAACTATAAACCACAAAGCAGCTAAATTCTACTTTCTCTGCAGCTTAAGACAATTGTACGCAAACATTGGTTTCTGATTTCTCCATTTTGCGAAATCTAACTACATTTATCTTATTAATCTTAAACACCATAATGGAAAAACAAATATTTAATTTACTCCGTTTTTAATCTACCTTTTTTTTAGCAAAATATTTTTCATTAAACCACCTAGTTTATAAATTACCCTCTATAAACATGCCTCCATATAAATGTATAATTTTTAATCAAGAAATGTATCTGGAAATAAACCGAAAAAAGTAAATTGTTCAATTAAAAAAGAAACCAAAAAAAGGCACCCAGTCACGTAATTCCCTGGCACACATGCACTCGCTAAGAGGGGCACTTGTTGTAAGTAACAAACGACTTTTATAATAAAGTACCCTGCAGTTCTGAGAGGATGTTCCGAACTGGTGAGTAGAGATCCGTACCTAACTCAGTTCTCGTTTTGCTTCAGTTATGTTATAGTTCTGTTCTAGTTCTGTTCTTTTTTTGTACTTTTTCTCTTCTAGTTCTGCTCTAGTTCTGTTCTAGGTCTGTTCTAGTTATGTTCTGGTTATGTTCTGGTTCTGTTCTAGTTTTGTTTTAGTTCTGTTTTAGTTCTGTTTTAGTTCTGTTCTCGTTCTGTTCAAGTTCTGTTCT